>NC_092871.1:83851104-83906853 GCF_032062135.1 Pyxicephalus adspersus | reverse complement strand
TCATGATATCTACTAGAACCCTATTCGGACATATTTCTGTAAGTTACAGGTCTACAATTTAAAAAAAAAAATTTCATGAAAAACTGTAACGCTTTTGGAACAGAAATCTAGACCTCAGTGTAACGCCCAGGTGGTTAATATTATTATTTTTATTAATAATAATAATAATAATAATAATAATAATATTAATAATAATAATAATAATAATAATAATAATAATGAATCGTACATTTTAAGATTCAGGGTCTTTTTGGATGCTGGTACCCAAACACCCACTGCGGAAGGTCACATGCTCTGACAAATGGCAATGACTCCAATGCAGCAAGCCAGTAAATGAGTTCATTTGTATAGAAAATTTTCCTTCCATAGAGAATTTGTGTCCTATCTCCACATTTGTGTCCAGAGAGAGCTTGGGGATTGGTCCATTCAGGAAAAATCACTAGTGTCTGTATAAAGGGGCCCTATTTATTACACTAATATCTTCCTTTGCCATTGCCAAAAATATCCGGTACTTCTGGGAATGGTGAATCATGTGATTTCCTCCCATGTGTTAGTGCTTGGATAAAGCAGCCAATTGCCATGTCCAACCGCTATCACATGACAGAGGGAGTAATTTCACCGTTCCTCTTTGTGTCTGGCCAATGCTGTGGATTCAAATTCCAGCTGTGATGTAGGAAGGAACAATAGGGATCTCTAGCAAGCTGAGAGTCATAGTGAGGGGACCACTTTTTACAGATACCGTCATTTTAATCTGAATGGGCCAGGTGATAGCATTTCATTATAGGTAAATAATAAAAACCTTATAGTAAGGTCATAGAATTGGAGAACCTACTCCATGACCAGAGTTAAAGAAACAAACATTAACAAGCAAAATGTTAGAGAAATCCATGTCCAGGTTTCAAACAGGAAAACACAGCACAGATTAAGAAAAGTACAGCTAACAACCCAATATAAACAATCACAGAATAACTCATGGCGTAAACAGACAGAGCAAAGTCAGACAGAGTAACAAGGCATGAGCAGACAAACTAACCTACTCATCAGACAAACTGAATGTCCAGCACAATCCTAAACACCCCTAATTAGGGAAGGTGTGCACCACAAACATCTGAGATTCAGTGCTGTGCAACAACCAGCAGATGGCCAGGGCTCCAGGCTAATTGTTACAATCATGTGTTTATTGGGTGAGAGAAGGTGCTTAATGATTTAGTTATACCTAAATCCACAGAGAATTCATAAACAATATAATTATGAGGTTCTCTTTAAAATTGTATTAAAATACATTAAAACCTAGCTTTTCAGCATGACAAATAAGATTTCACATAGGGCACTTGTATTGACTGCACCTAAAAATAAAAACCCTGCAAGTATTTTAGATCTGGATTACAGGGCCATTTTACGGAATATAACTATCATTTTGCGGCCAATATGTATTCCTTTAAACCAGCAGCAAAAAACGCAACCGTGTGCAGCAAAACTCAACTAGCCTTTTAGAACTGATAGATCCTATGATTATATTTGACACACTAAATACTTCCCATAAAAGGTTATACAAGGCATAATAACAGTGTAGCCTTGGAAGAATTGTTGCAGTTTGTTATATCGGCAATATCTATGGCCATACAAGACAAACTAGATGTTGAGTACATTGATCCCATTTTAATGGTTGCTTGTTGAGAAGAATGTTGACTTTTGTATATACCCTTCCCAATGTACTATTGAGATTTTTATTTCCAGAATGATTTTTAACAAGATTGTAAACTTAAAAAAACAAAATGCAAAGACAGAATATAGCTTTCCTTTTTTTCTAGTCAGCAGTGCATTAAAAAGCCATTTCAAATGAATGGGTTGTTTAAACTCACGCTGCTGATATGAACTTGGTCTTAAAAAGGAGCTAAAGTTCCACTTTAAAAATCTGCAACCAAGCAGGTCAATGTGCCTTTTGCAGGAATCTGCTATTCACCTGCCCGATTGGTCCTTTCTGCCAAATGGTGATGGCTCAAATGGAGCAAGCCAGCAGATGAGTCCATCTAAACCAAAATTGCTGAGATTTTTATGATTTGATAGTAGCCAGGATACTGGATGCATCCCGGCTTCTCTTCTGCATGAGATTTAGCCATCCTGTACTGGACAATCAAAATGGCCCAAGCTCGAAACAAGGAAGAGAAGAAGAAAGAGAATGGTGGTGCCCACAATAGAACAAGCACAGATGAGTATGAAGAAGGTTTAGTTCCACTTTAAGGTTTAGGGCCCAGGGTTTTATATGCTTTAAGCTAGTTTTGCATTCCAATTTTAGTCTTTGGCAATGCACAGCCTACTGATCGTCACCTTTTGGTCACATAAAGCTCCCCATTGACAAGTCTTTGTAAAATGTCCTTGTACATGACTTATGAATAATCTCAAAAACATCTCATCCTAAAATCATACCAATGCCATCAACGTCCAACTATGGTCAACAAAGGCCCTTAATGTTTAGATGAAAAAAAATGTAAAGGTAATAACTAATAATTTACCAAGAATACTCATTAGAAACCTGACTCCAGAAAAAAAACATAAAAAAGAGCCTTCCAGTGGTTGCAGGTAAAGTTTTTTATACTTTTTACATGAAAACCAATGCACAGACATCTGTCAATCTTCAGGGAATGACCCAAAAGGTGGTGTTTGGGCTACATTACCTGGCAGGAGAGATGGGTCAGTAACCCTAATGGCCACAAAATGCTTTGCTGCTGGGAAATCACTAGGTCCCCAAGCTCTCCTCACCAGGGGGGAGCTTGGAATGAATGGCTTCGATGTAGGGACAAACAGTGAACAGGTACCAAGTCAACTTGGTAATAGCAGATGATGAAAAGGTTTGAATTCTGGTCTTATCTGTCTTAGACTGCTACTTTGGATGGTTGCCATTGAGACCTTAGATAATTTCCCTGATATTGGTTTATTGGCCTATCAAAGTAAGATTTTCCCATTTTGAGCTAAGTGGAATGCAAAAAACCCTTTCACTGTCCTTATTCTCTTACTACCCCAAGCTTCTTCTTCATGCAACTGGTTCCGTACAGCCTCCTTCATAAATCACTCTCTGTGCTGCAGTCCTGTAGGAAAGGATGCCAAGGGCTCACCCACAACCCGGAACATCAGATGCAAAAATAAGCTCACCGGTGGTTCTACCTTGACCTTAAGGAGTATTTAAACCTTACAATGTGAAGGAAATTCTTTTTAAGATCTCTGAATTCAGTTTTAGATACCACACTCAGTAAGTTGAAAGAGCAATAATTAGTAAAAGTTTTTCCTTGTCCTCAACAAGTAAGGTTAATTAAAAAAACAAAAAGCTGACCTTCAATCAAAGGCTTTATTCAGCCATAGATCTCCATGGGTTGCCCATTTATGACAGCAGTGCTGCAGGTCTGCTGGATGATGGAGTGTACATTAATAACTATTTTATTCCAATGTAATCTACAATACCAAGCCCAATAAAATTGTTACCAATGTGTGCCAATGTCCATGGAATCAATGTCAATGTGCAGGCATAAGTGTAAGTTCAGCCTAAAGGGTGATGAGCAAAGCTTTGTATATTTTGTGGCTCATTGGCCACACCAAATCCAAAAAGGTAGTGTTAGGGCTACGCACCCTGACTAAAGTGATGGACCAGTAATGCCAGAGTTCTTTGCTGCTTGGAGATCACCAGGTCACTACCATCTGGTTTTTCCTACCAGGGGCAGGCAGCGAATGGATGGCTTCAGTGTAGGGACAGCCAAGTCAGCTTGGATAGAGAAGGTTGTGAAGAGGTCCGCTGGCTTGGGTCTAAAAGACCAGTAGGTTGTACCAAACACTGAGGTCAACACAGGCAAAGATTAAAGTTGAGACGGTCAAGGCAAGCGTCAGGCAGTAGCTATAGTTTCGATGATCCAGGGTTGTGGCAGGCAATAATAATGGTAAAGACAGTAGTGGGAAACAAACTGAAGATCCTGGCTACACATCTCCACGAACAACAAATGAAGGATCCACCATTGGCAAAGAGGGAGAACTTTGAATAGAATAGTAAAAAAATAGCTACAATGGGTACATACCAATGTAAATTATCAATATCTTTAGATATTAATTGTTTACCCAGTTACCAGTATGTCTATTGACCAACCCCTATGTTTGCCCAATTTGTGCCAACTCTGTTGTTCTAACCATCAATACTGGGGAAAACGCCTCTCATTGCTTTATGTTGGGGAACAGAGCAGGGAGAGCTGCATTTGATGGGCAAAGTATGGAACATTTTGATTAATATTCAATCAGTATATCAACCTAACATTAATAGATGTTTTGCAAAATGTCTCAAATGGAGTCAGTCAGCAAGTGGGTCCAAATGAACAGAAACTTTCCCTTGCACTGAGAATGCCCATTTTTTAATAGATTTGCAATAGATAAGAAGCTTATATTAAATCTAACATTGACTCTATTGAGAAATGTCAACCAGTGTATGGCAAGTCTGAGTGCTGCCCCATTGACCAGGTCAAATTCAGTTAGCTACCGATATAAATAAATTTATTGACTATTGGCAGTTGTAATCAGAAATTTGGAGCTGATCTGACTTTGGATTTGAACTCAGAATTTCAGCAACCCAACAATATTGATGGACTTATGTCTTTTTTCAACCTGACCTACAATGTAACTATGTAACTATTTGTTACTAAAGCTGCCATTGGCCAGATTGATTGAAATGTACTATACCTGTTATTGACGGGTATAGCATGGGGCAATAAAAAATACAAATTCCTACTTACCTTTGTAAATCCAGGCTAATTACTTGATCGGTTTGACCAGATTAATTCCAAATTTATTACCTCTAAAATTGCCCTGATTTTTGCCCTTATAAATTTGCTTCTGGATGATTTTCAAGCATAAGCAATCTACTAATTCACTCCTAGTACATTGTATTGTAGTAAGTTCCACATACAGCAGATCTAAACAAAGCAAAACCGGCCTCTTATGTTTTCCTAACGCAACACGCGGCACAATGCCATAACTTCAAAGCATGTTATCAATTTTTAAAACTGTTAGTGATCTCCATTTACTGCAAAGCAACAAAAGTTTAGCAAATGGGATATTCAGACAAATTGCAATGTGCCAGGAGATGCACCGTGGCAATGTTTGATGATGTTCCAGAGGACGCACTCTAGTAGTTTTCATGTAATGTTTATATAATCCCTTTTGGAGGAATTGCTTACAAAAGCTACACATTCTATGTTCTGTTCTTTTGATTCAAAACCGATCCTTGCAAAAATTTTAATTAACAGATACTTAACAGAGTGTAGCTATTTGCAAAAAAACAAGGTTGGATTTATGATGGCATCTTTCAGTAGCATTACCATGTCTCCCATAATCTGTAGGGATGACATCCTTACCATTGCTAAGCAATGTAAAAGGAATTTTTCCCCTTGACCACCAAGCTAATGTGCTGTGAGCTTTGGGTATTGTGTTATTGTTAGGGGTTCCCCAGAGGCCTTAAAGTTATTTCAAGGGTTCCCCCCATTTTAAAGGGGTTGAGAAAGGTTGCCTTAAACTGTCATCCATTTCATCCTTGCCATCTGATTTATTGCCTTTTGCCTCAGAAACAGTTGTCTACTTTAATCTTTCCCATCCTTAGTTTTGCCACAAACAACAGTAAGAAGCACTTTAGCCCAGCATTTCTCAATCTTTTTACTCCAAAGGAACCATTGAAAGAAATTTAAGGTTTTAGGGAACCCATAAAACCAAGTATATTGGAATCAGTTCACAAAATGCCCCTACATTGGTTGTCAGTGAGATGAATGCCCCTTCTTACTATACTGGTCAGCATGCCAGCTTTGCGAGTAGCTAAAACAATATTTTATTTCCTGCAGCTGGCTCTACCAAATGCCATTAGCTCTTGAACTAGGCAGACACTAAATCAAAAATAAATCAATCAAGAAACCCCTAGCAGCCTCTGGAGGACCCCCAAACAGCTGTTTACCCTCACCTTTCCTACCTTTAGTTTTCTCATGTACATTTCCACCACCAACCATAAATGACATTTTAGCTCATCCTCTCTCAACCATTTTGCCTCGAAGGAACCCTTGAATTTTTTTTTTATGTCCTAGGGAACCCAAGCAGTGCAAAATGCTCCTGATTAGTGATCAGAATACCACCTTTAGTAGCAGCTAAAACAATCATTTGTGTGCTGCAGCTGGCATTTCCAAGTGGCCCTAGAACTAGGTCAATGCCACTTGGTACTGCCAAATTGGAGGTCCATCAACTACAGGTCAAGGAATTCTTAGCATCCCATGGAGATACTCTAGGGTTTAAAAAACCCTATTTGAGAATGGCTGCTTTAACCAATGACAGAACTGACTGTTAATTACACTTTCCTTATTGCCACCACCAACAGTAAATCACAATTTTCAGATCGTCCCTACCAACAGTAAATTAAACTTACCCCATTGCTACCACCAACAGTAAAGGACAATTTCCCCACCGCCAACACCAACAGTAAATTACAATTTTTCCACTGCCAACAGTTGATGACCTTTTCCCTATTGGAACCATCAACAATTAGAGAAACTTTATCCATTGGCACCACATCAATAAATTACACTTTTCCAATTGCCACAGCCAACAGTGGATAACACTTTCCCCATTGCCACATTACCATGGTATAATACATTCTTCACTGTCAGAGCTCACCTGCTCTCTTAGTATGTCTTGTAGCTCTTTAATATTAACTGCACATAAAATATTGTTCATCTTTATAAAACGCATTTGTTTTCTGACTCTAAATTGTATTGCTAGAGAGTTAAGACCCATGCCATTTTGCTGAAAAGAGAAAAAGTAGTTGAGACTGAGCCTGGCAATGTGGACTTGTTATCGCATTTGCATGGGTTGAGTGAAAGCAAGAATTAAGTGGTACCATGGACACAAGCCAAAGTGTCACATTCATAACTTTAACAAAACCACTCCACTCATCCTGAGTGCTTGGTTGTTTGACGAAGCACAAAACAATGGCTCTAGCTAGGAAAACGCTTTGCTTTGTCCTTGGGATCAGAGCCTAAGCACAGTAAGATATAGTCATTCCTTTACAAAGCTTGGATGGGCTAAAAAATATGTGATGCATTTAGTGTTATTACTGAGTTTTAGTTAACAGTGAAAAAATAATAATGGATGCAGAATTGCCTATGAAAACAAAAGCTGAACATAACCAATTCCCAGAATATTGTTGTTTAAACCCTTATTTCAGTTCTTCCCCCCAAATCAGTTATTCTCAACCAGGGTTCCATGAAGCTCCAGAGCTTGCTAAGGGTTTCTTGAACTGATACTGGTTGACCTCATATTTGATGACACCTGTATAGTTCTAGAGCCAAAGCCATATAATTAATTTGGTTAGTTTAGTTTTAGCAGGGGTTCCCAGTAACCTGAGAAAATGTCAAAGGTTCAAAGGGGTTGTAAGGTTAAGAATGGCTGCACTAGCCTCTAAAATTGTCCCTGTCTATCACCAGTTGGGATGTGTGTATGCCATGTATGTACGTGTATGCCTCTACCCAGCAATCCCAATATTGGCAACCAAATGTTGCGCTTTACTTTCTGATGCATTTAGTCTGTATTTGAGATCAGTTGGAGATATCTCTGAGTTTAATCACAAAATGCAGTTGTCCTCCATCTGAACTGGAGACCTGAAAGACCTAATGAGTAGAGTTCCCATTCAGGGTTTGCATTTTTTGAGCCAGCTTGGGCCAACAGCCAAGGTAGTCCTATTCTCTGATGACCATCAGTCAATGAACTCTGATGACCACCAGTCAATAAACTCTGATGACCACCAGTCAATGAACTCTGATGACCACCAGTCAATGAACATGAAATGAAATGAATGATTTACTACTACAGCAGTAGTGGAGGTGAGCAAAACTATAAAGGGGCAACAACTGACTGCTGTGAACATTTAGGGGAGCCAATTGTAGTTTACCTTGCCAAATAAGTGGTTGGCCAGGTATAATTCAGTTTGGCTTTGGCCATATCCAAACTTAGTCCAACCACTGTTCGAACCAAAGATTTATTTGTGCATACTACTTATGTATAAGCACTGAGCATGCAAAACACATTAGGGTTATTCTTGATTCTTGTAAATGATGTGCCCATTACTTGTTAAACAAACGCAGACTTTACCCCTCACCATCATGGACCCTATCCCCAATAATCAAACATGTTGCAGTAGACCATAGAGGGTATGGAAGCCTTTGGCGTATGAGTTTCATATTTAACAGAAAGCTTTCTCCTGTATTCATCTGACTAGTAAATTACCTTCTTCTAAGCTGCATCAACCAGCTTCAAGCTGCTTTTTCAATCCAGCTGATTTGTATTGGGAGTGAAGCATTTATGATTTTCTTATTATCATCATGTATTTATAAAATGCCCACATTTTACGTAGCTTTTTAATTCAACATATTACCCACTTCCATAGTCATGTCACAACCTGTCCATCAGCGGAGCTCACAATCGTATGACCCTACCATAGTCATAGTATATTGCAAACCAAAGCCCATCCACACATGCCCAAACTTCAAACACAAGCAGTAAACAATAAAAAAATGCTTTTTATATTGGCAACAATATATGCTCATTCTATTTTGAGAAGAACCCTTAAATATGACCCCTTCTTTTGAGAACACTTTCTCCGGCACTCATTCAGTGTATGTAAATGAGCCCGCCACTTGCTCCTCTTTAGTGTTCCAAAAAAAGATGTTTATCTTGTGCAAATCAACATCGTTTTACTTACAATATGCAAACGGCTGGGCAAAATAAACACACGGAATTAATTTTTAGGAAGTGACATAATTCTTCGCTATCATGGTGTGCCAATCTGTCAACAAGCTTCATTCGTGGCTTCAGGTGCTGCGCAGTAACAAGCAAACACAACAGGTCGTGTATTAGTTATGCACGGCTACTATGTAATTCCACAGCTGGGGAGCTCTCACAATATTAACAAGTTTTCTCATGCGCCATTTCCAAAAGCACAACCCGGTGTGAACAATTTATCTGTTAGCAAAAAAGGAGTCTGGCAAAATTGGCAATATTTTGCTCTCGTATTGAGGTTTTAAATAATGGGTCTAAATTGCTCTTATCGCATGGAATGGCTGGCAGGTTGGAGCTGTAAGTGTTCAACTGTGAGATTAGCTAAGACTGTGCTCCACGTTGCTTCTCAATGTTAGTTATTGAATCCCCGACTCCTGTTTGTCACCTTCGCTCACCGCTTGCCTGATCTGAATTCCAAAGCAGGCATATCAGGATAGAAACGTCAACATATGCCCAATATCCGCTAAGATCTTTTCCGTTTCATCTTCCTATTTATTTTCCCCATTGAACCTCAAGCCGCGTTAATAAAGCGATATTAGGAATTGCCACCGTGACTAATTAATTCAGCACAAGTTGCATGAAAGGGAAAATAAGTAAGGAAGGGGGAAGGGGGTCCAGGAGCGGAGCAATCTGTGCCTGAACTGCAGTCGCTCCTATTGCAAGCCTACATTATTGCAGTGGACTCATTGACATGCAGCTTGTGTATTTCATAATTGCCAAGTTTTAAACAGGGGATTTGTAAGTCTTGTTCCCTTATGAGACATGAATGGATGTACAGAGACATGTTGTTATATTACACATTCAGACAACACTTAATGCACCTTAGCAGCAATTACTTTCAGTGGAAAAGTTTACTATTATAATCCAATTATGAGCTTTTTTTCTGCCACTTTATTCAATGTACAATATATTTATTATGTAAAGAGAACTATTGTGTTTTACGGATACAAATTTTAAACTGTTACGTCTTTTTATTTCCTTGTGATACATTTAGACTTTATTAGTAGCTGATCATCTTGTTTTAGTTCTGCATTCGGAATGAGGATTAAACTTGCAATAGATGGCATTGCTCTTTTATTTGTAATAGGCAACAATATACCCAGTTTGGTATTGAGTTACATGTCATTCTAGATATTTTGGTTTTATTCATTTTAAATCTGCAGATTTTGGTAAAATAATATCTAGTTAACCTGCTATGACAATTCCTGGTATAGTGTGTCAGTGCTCTGTCCTGGTCTGTTTATTATATTAATACATCCATTTATCATTCACTTTTGGTACAAAGCCACCTATTCCTCCCTAACATAAACCAAAAAGGACAGGAACTGGGTTTTCTGCAGGATTTCAGTTTAAAAATAAAGAGGAAAAGGGAAACCAATTCAGTCATCATTTACACAGTCTGGTAAACTGCAAAATATTACATTTGCATTCCTAGATTTTGATATACTTTAAATATAGTTGGTAAACAATTTGGTTGTACAAAAACAGTCAGAGCACAGGCATATATAGATGTTAGTGGAGTAAGCTATTGTTAAATATAAAAAGGAAAAATGTAGTTATAAACAACTGAAGTACAACGTTACGATAGACATTGGCAATAGGGACATGCAGGTCCAAGTCAATGTGCAAATGTTCTTTGCTGCTTGAGCCACATTTATTATATGTAATAAACCTAAAATATCCCACATATAAATAACAGAAAAGAAATTCAACAGCCCAAAATGTTGTGTTTTACACAGACCTTCAAAACAGTAGATGGCTCCAGAAACGTACCCTCCCCGTGCCCAAACCTGTGTCAATGTCTTAAGTGGTAGCCATGGAAGCCATCCACTTCTGGTCAGGCCAAATTCACTCTCATGTAGGTCTACACCTACCAGTAGAAACTTTTGTGTGTTAGGGCCTGGGTTTTCCTGCTTCATGCTGTGGTCCTTCCCACTATCTGCTAAACCGTTATCTGCTATTACGTTACATTAGGACATTGTTTCTCAACAAGGGTTACTCCAGCTATTGCTAGAGGTTCCTTGAGCAATGAGCAATTCGGACCTCCCTGGTGATCTTTTTGGCTATCTGTAAGGGTGGCATTCTTCCCAAAGGCCAGCAACGTAAGAACCATTCTTCCCACTGACCACCACACTAAAATACAGTAAGCCATAGATATAGTAATTATAGAAGGGGTTCCCTGAAGACCTGAAAGTTATTTCAAGGGTTCCCACATGGTAGAAAATTTAAACAACACTGCAGTTATGGAGGCCAGTAAATGAAGCGGCAGAACACAGCCAGGAGATGAAGACTTCAACACATTTAAAAGGGTGTTTATTCTACTGGAGGCTGTAGCTCTGCAAAAGCCTGAGATGAACACTCAGGTTCCTCGTGGGTGAAAAACTACCTGTATGCCAAAGTTGTTCAGTGATCTATCCTTCTGTATCACCCAACAACTGACAAGAATGAAAGCTGCTCTTTACAAACAGGGGGAGAATGCAGCAGGGTGCCTTCTGCTCAGCCATCCCTCCTCCTCTCTTTACAGAACAAACCATGCTGTCTGCACAGTTGCTGGAAACCATCACTTTTGCCTATGCAGCACATAATTGCAAAACATGCACATTTTCCTATATTTTACTTCTTTAAAGATCTTGCAAATACAAGCAAAAATATTTTGTTGATCTGCTGACAATACATTCTTTGGAGGAGCCCCCCTGCAGGGAGTTCAATTTTCCTCATTACCAGTAAGTTGTTCATGATAATGATGATCATTATCATTGATTAGTGATCTGAAACACCAAAGGACACCTGTACTAATGCTACACTGTCACCCAAGATGATCATGAACAATCATCTGCAGTTACAGTAATCTAGCCTAAAGACCTTTAGGGTTTAAGTTCTGTTTTTAAATTTTGGGATCAGACAGGGATTTATTGCAGAAAGGGGCAGGTGATGTCTCTTCCGACATGGTGGTGCTGGTAAAGAAATTGGGACAGATGAGTCCAATTAAAAAACTATGATTAGACAAGTAAGGTTATTTTATTGAAGAGGAGACATTGCCTGTCTGGTCCATCCAATCAAGATGAACGAAGATCGAAACAAAGACAAGGAGGAGGAAGACGATGGCAATTCCAGTAAAACCAGTGCAGGTGAATGCAATTAATAAATTGTCATCAGCCAGGTAAGAGTATTTTATTGAAGAAGAGACTGTCTGGTCTGGCCAATCAAGAGCAATAAAGATCAAAACAAGAAAGAGAAGAAGGAGGGAGATGGTGGCACTTGCCAAAAAATGGGAGTGCAATTTTTAATTGCGATCAGGCAGGTAAAGTAATTTAATTGAACAGAGATATTGCCTGTCTGGCCAATCAAGATGGACAAAGATCGAAACAAAGAAGAGAAGGAGGAAGATGGCGGCACTTGCAAGGAAATGGTGACAGGTGAGTGCAATAAAAATCAGGCAAAAAATTGTGATCAGGCAGGTAAAGTAACTTAATTGAAGAAGAGACATTATCTGTCTGGCCAATCAAGAACAAAGATGGAAATATGGAAGAGAAGAAAGAGTAAGATGGCAGCACTGCCAACAGACCATGGACAGGTGGGTGCAATTAAAAAAGGAGCATAAGGTTATTTTATTGAAGAAAAGACATCACCTGCGCACACATTAGACCAGGACCAGATGAGTACAATTTAAAAATTGGCATGACATCACCTTCCTTTTTTTCAATATAGGCCCTGCCAAGTTGCAATTTTTTAATTTTTGAGTTTTGTTTCAAGAGAAATCTGCCTTTTTTAAACTGTATTATTTTTAGCATCAAAGTTGCTTCAATAGTACATATCCCTGTTTAAAAGTTTCTCTAAGCTGGTATTTATCCCACATAGAATTATCTCCTGAACAAAACTCTAAAATCTCCAATTAGTAAAAAAAAAAAAAAGGAAAGTGGTTACCGGCATCCCAAACATTACTGCCTAGTTAAAATATTTTTTTCTTGTATTTAACTTTGAATAAAAAGTATGCAGGCACTAAAAATAATTATGCAGTATTATAAAAAAATATATTATTAAAAAAAAAAACCTCCAGTGCTTTTCATGTTAAAATGTAACATGAAAAGTCAATCTCTAAGGTCAGTGTGAGCCAGCCAATCAACATCTACATTGTACTGCAATAAAGAACATTGGCACCTCTTCCATTATTGGTGCCGTGTGTCTGTAAGAGAAGATTGGACAGTTCACATTAAATATAAAAATTAATGAGGTAGATATTATGTTTTAATGCACTAACAAGCTGGTAGAAGGTAGATTTACTTGTGTAGGATGTAGATATCTCTTCCCGATAGGAATGCTTGTTACACCACGTACATCTGTTCATGATAATTGGGACGAGTGGGCAGAAATAAAAGGATATGTTTTGATTTATGTGATCTAAGCTTCTCACAAATGTAGACTCAATTGTGGATTCGGACTGCCATAAGAACACTCGTCTTCCTGTAGTGCTGGAATACGAATAATTAAAAAAACAAAAACTTTTCTCTCCCATTCTCAAACCATTACCCCACCCTGTGATGATTACTTCTACATCAATTTGTGCATTGGCGTTAGGAAACAAAGATCCACCAGCTGAAAGACATAAACCAGGAAGGTAAGGGTGTTTTTTTTTTGTTTTTACTAAGAGGCTTTAAAATGTGGGAAAAAAAGAATTTGTTCTTTCAATAATGAAGAGTCTCATTGTCCTAATTGGGTTTCTCCAGGTATAAATTTTTGTTATCGTTGGTGGCATGGTAAATTATTTTCTTTGTCATTAATATTTTTTTTTCTATTCTGTTTGACAAAATAATGTAGAGATAGCTCACTTAGAATAGTAGAATTTCACTTATTTTAATGAATGAGGTGAGAAATCAAAATTTTTTTTACTTACACATCATTGGAAGTCAACACAAAGTGACCTTCTTCAATAAGCTAAGTGAATGTTTCTCTACAAATTTAGGGCTCTTTATAAATTTTAGGACAAATTTAAGGATATTTATAAAACAGAGGATCTGATATTTTCTCAAACATTCCCTGGGAATTACCTACTGCCAATAAAACACATGGGTCTGGAAGATTCCCACAAGGGAATGTTTAAAGGGAGTTTTGGCAGTTCAACAGTTATTTTTCTGTTCTTGCAGTATGTAAATAGGATAAAACATGGAGGAACATGCATGTAAAAAGAGATGTCCTAAAGAGATGTCCATGTGTACAGAGATGTTCATGTGTACAGATTATATCTGTCTGAAAAGTCCAGGCAATGAGCAATCCCAATGCAAATGCTTTGTAAAGAACTCTTCTTCATTAGCTTCCATGGATACACAATGGGCCAGATTTATTAAAGCTCTCCAAGACTTTAGATTATAGACTAATATGGGAGAACCTGGATGATTCACCAAACCCGGAATGGATTTCCAATAATTGGCAGGTATTTGCAGTTCCGGACCAGATCTATTTTAGGTTTGCTGGATCACCCATTTTCTCACATGATAATCTATCTTCTCCAGTCTTGGAGAGCTTTCATAAATTAGGTCTAATATAACCAAAAAATCATTTCTTAAGACTACAAAAATAAACAGAAGATCTGTGAATTCACACAGCTCTACAGGATAATTACAAAAGCATACAAAACTTCATTAGCCACAATCCCACACTCCAATGTGTCACTCAGTATTGGGTATGTACAAATGAAATCACATGGATTTCATAGTTTTGACCGACCTTCATACAGATGGCCATTCTGACTTTCATTTCAGTATAGTGAGATGGAACTTCATGGTGACAAACATTGGTGGATTTACTTACTATTCAAGATTGCACATGGGAAAACAGGCAATATTTTATATCTTATTTTGCCTATATTTTTTGTCATTAAATTTTTATATTTATTATATATATATATATTCTATTATGTTGTTATATATATTTCATTTTGTGCCTTGGATATTGTTTGTAACTTGCATTGGCACTATTCCTACCATCTAGCAGCCATGCTCCTTGTGCCCATTATAGTAACCCAAAACTCAGAAACAGTTTACCATTTTTGTGTTATGTGGAGAGGATGAAGAGTGGGTGGAATGACTCTTCCTTGGTAGCATGGTTCATGTTGGGTTGGCAGGTTTGGAGCCCATAGTGTGTTTGCTACTTGGTAGAGACACTGACAAATTATTGAAGCTCTGTTGTCCTATTGTCTTTCAAAATTGTTCTAGGATCTTGCTGCAACATTATTTTGCTTGGCAGAAAAGCTCACAATCTCACTCAAGTTGTCTTTGAAAGCTGTTCCAAGCTTTGGGTGTAATATAATCTCGCTTGGCAAAGAAGCTGATAATTAATTATAGTCAATCAATATTGGCCAAATACCTATACATAATTTTACTTACAGAACATTTAGCTATTGTTGGAGTTTTATTTTAAATTGAACAGCGTAGTTTTCAATTATCAACACCTTAAACCAATGTTTCTCAACCTGAGTTCCATGGGAACCCTGGGGTTCCTTCAGAGGTTGTTAGGGGTTTCGTGAACAATAAGCAATGAGTGACTCTCAGGTCAGTTTAACTGAAACTAATGATCTTTTTGGATATCTTTAAGGATGACATTCTTCCCATTGGTCAGCAATGTAGGAAGCCTCTGACCACCACACTAATGTAAAGTGAGTTGTGGATATACTAATTATAGAAGGGGATCCCTGATGACATGAAAGTTATTTCAAAATTTCCCAAATGTTAAAAGGCAGAGAAAAACTGATTCACAGACTGGGCTGAGTCCAGGGTATTACTGCTCAGAGACATAAACTTTGGGAGACAATGACAGAGCATTGACACCCTGTTCTGTACCTAAACAAGGACCTTCATGGCACAATTGCTAGCTATATCTAAGCTGGTATTGAATTTTAAACTGGAAATTATAAAAAAACTAACTAAGTTTTCTTCAGCCTCATTTGGAAGAAGAAAAGTGAACATATTCTGAATACAATGACAATGGCAGTTATATGTCATCTAATGTCATATTATCTGAGATTTTTGGACAATGTGGACCAACATGAGCTGGATCATGGCACCCTAAAGTGCAACTGTCCTTGCCGAGGTCCGAGTTCATTTTCACTTTTCCATACAAAGTCTTCAAACTTCTCAACAACGGTCCCCTGATGTTAAAAACATTGAGAGAAGCTGCCTTCAACAAAAATCCAATTCCAACCTCCCATCTAAATCATGCCCTTGAAAGAACAACCTAATTCCGCTCTACATTATACACAACAGACCCTTTTTTGCCCCACATATACTGTTAAAGAGGCCTTGCTGTGTTGTTCTGTAATGCAATAGTGTGAAAAAAGCCCTTGGAATCCTGAGACTTCTGAGATTCTACCCACTAGTCATGACACTGTATAAAACTCAATTGTTGTTAACTACAAGTCAATTGAAAAATATTCACAGCAGAACTGTTCCATTTTTATGGAAAAAGCCCCAAGCATAGACCTTTTATCAGAAGTAATAATAAGCACATCTAAACATTTTTTTTTTTCCAAATAGTTTTCATACGTGGAGAGTATTTGCATATCGGCCTTTTATAAATGTGCGATAAAACATTGAAGACATTAGCCCCAAGCATGTTTGAGGTTTGAGAGCTATTTGGTTTTATTGGAGGCTACAGAAGGCCTATACTTACTTTGTAGTGCTGCTATTTACTGTTTTTTTTAGTCTGATAATAAGGGAGAGAATTTAAGTATGGCCATTCAGAGTTAATCAAAAGCCAATCAAAACATCAGTATATTTGGTAGGCTGAAGATATAGGAACACTTCATAGAAACATTGGGCTTGATTTATTAAAATCAGGATCACCCAGGTTCACCCATTATAGTCTATATTCTCCAGTCTTGAGAAGCTTAATAAACCATGTCCATTGCAGTGTACCTAAATTACAAATTATTGTGGGTAATTCTCCTTACATTAGTGGTTAATGGTGAGAAGGGATTCCTACCATTGGTGAACAGTAACCAGGAGGGTTTCTATTACATTGAAGGTAAAAAAAAGGGTTTCCACACTTTGGTGTTAAGTATGGCAGGTTCCCTTTTACATTGGTAAAAAGATCATTAGGATTAGTAGTTATTTAGAGGAGATATTCCACTGGCCTATGCACTGGCTGTGCCAAGTGTCATTGGTGTTTGTTGATGGTCAGTCCACCACTGATCACTATATTCAAAACCTCTCACAACCTCTGGAGGACTCCTAAGATTCCACTGAATTTTGTTGAGCTTTGTTTAAACTTTGAAAGGTATTTGGTTTTATTTAGGGCAACAGAAGACCCATAGTCACTTTGTAGTTCTGCTATTTACTGTTTTTTTAGTCATTTTATAAGATTGAGTATTTTAGTGTGACCATTCAGAGGTAATCAAAAGCCAATAAAAACCCTGCTAAAAATTATTATGTCTACAGTTTATAGTACATAGGCATAATTGGTAAGCTGAAGACATAGAAACATTGCCCTACAGTACCCCTAAATCAGTGAATAATGGGGAAAGGTCTCCTTATGTTGGCGGTTAGTACAGAGAGGGGCATCCTACCATTGGTGGTCAGTGAAAAGATAGGCATCCATCACAATGAAGGTCAATAAAAAAAGGATTTCCCAACGTTGGTGTTAGGTATGGCAGATGGCTCCTTAGTGGTTATTTTGAAACAAGAGGAGATATTAAATTGGCCCTATGCCACTGGCTGTCCCAAGTGACATTGATGTTGAATGGTGTTATATCAACCAATTATCACTGCTTAAAGCGGATAAAAACTAAAATTGTTAACTTACATAAAAGGGTATAGAACCCATTTATATAAGGTAAAAATTACTTTCTTTTTTAGGGGAGGGAAGTTTAAAGTTTTTTTTGGTTAAAAAATGGGTAATGCCGCTATGCTGTGGCAAGAATGGGAGAGCAGAGCCTCCTGGGATACACACTTTACATCTCCCAGGAGGCTTCTAGCATTTTCTTCAATGAGAGGATACTCTTTTTTCCCATCTACGTCACCTGATCTCGTGCCTGCAAGATTGGGAGACATAGGGAGAAGGTGGAAAAAGGAAAGGAAGATGGCAGCGCCACCAGGACAAAGAGGGATGCCAGCACCCGATCCAGGAAACCTCTTCAGAGATCGACAGGTAAAGGTGAGTTTTTTTGTTTTTAGTTTACTTTCACTTGACCCATGAACCACCTGTGGAGGATTCCTAAGGTTCCTCTGAACCTGGTTTAAACTAAGCCCCTTTCAGACTTAGTACTCTACTGTTATGCACTCAACTGAAGAGTTAGACAACCTTTTTGTAGCATGATTGAGGGTGATTGAGGTGCAGATCTTCCTACAAGAAGAGGAAAAGCAACCATGAAACCAGTGTTTAAGATTTAAATTGTGATAAGCTGCTGGCAGCACACTGAACAGCTGGACTGCTTCTCTCTGACTTAAAAAAGCTCTCCAGAATAGAAGAAGATAAGACATCATGGTAGAACCTGTGTGAACCTGAACCAGGTCCAATCCCATGACAATCTATCTTTATAAGTGTTAGAGAACTTTAAAATTAGACCTATAGTGTAGCCCAAATCTCCCACTGTTTGGACCCTAGGTAAGGTTGTAGATTGGAGTACCATGCATGGATCGGGTCAGACTGCAGGAGATCTAAACTGCCACTCTGTGTGTGAAAGCAGCAGTCCATCTCTCCAATGAGCTGCCAACATGGGTCAGGTTTCTACCTATTTAATCAAGGACACACACACTATATTTTTTAAATGTCGTATTTTCTATTGCATATGCAACCTGTTTGCACATTAAGTATAAAAAAGCAAAAATAAGGCTTAACAAATTCATTTTGTGAATTATATCATTACAGCAATCTCTAATTTCTATGTGAAAAAAAACATGAAAAAGCATTCTGTATAGCAGCTGTATTGGATGTACCAGACAAAACAAATCATGATGCCTGTATATTGCACTCTGAGGAGCTGTTATTATTCAGTTATGAAGACACCTTCAGTAAAATATTGTACAGGGCTCCTGGAAACATTATAAAACAAATCTTTTATTGAATTTGGAACCCATAAGGAGCAAAATAAAGAGGTATCCACTCATTCTATTATAATATCACATGATATTACAGTGCAATGCGGTTAGTGAAGTAACTGAATTTGTTGTATGTGTGAAGATGCATATGTAAATTATTCATATAAAAAAATGAAAATCCTAAACCAGTGTTTGAATTTACTTTGTAAAGAAAAGGTTTAGTCATTGTAAAATGGTTAAGCAATAGCTGTAGCATAGTATAGACATAACATGGCACCTGAATATGTGGTCAGATTTTTTAGCAGAGAAACCTATGAGCCCCAAATTTTTTACTAATATATGCAGGCATATTCCTGGCCTTCAACACTGGCCATGTCAACATGGGGTAGAGATTAGTTTCTCACAGTGACAGGCAGGAGCGAGGCTTAGTAGGCAACACCCCAGAATTTGGGTCTCCTTGGGGGAGTACGTGGAAAAATACGGTAGAGCATACAGTAGAATACCATGGTCAACCAAAGGTCTGAAATGGCCATAGGTGCCTAGAGGCAGCATTTGGACCTCGGGCAGCAAGTTGGCTATCAGGAAATAAATGTTAAATTTATTGCAGCTGTTTTTTATTCATATTTTCATTACTGACTTTTGAAGTGTTGGAAATACAAGTAATAGTTTACATCTGGTCTGCATCCCAAAAGAGAATGTGAAAGCATAATACAAATGATTCTTTTGGTTGACTGAAATGAAACAAATCTACAATGAAAGTTGGATTTGAGGTTAGTATCTCTGGTTGTGCCTAGGATGAATTGCAGTTTCATATGCATGGATAGCCCAAGGTCAAGAAGAAGATATTTACATGTTACTCATTCATGGAAAGGGATATATCTGCTATAGTCCGGTACATAGAAATGATTGAAACCCATATGAATAGATTTCTTTATTCTCTGTTACGATTGTTACTGTGACTTTGCCTTGCTGACAGCAATTTGTATAGCTCGCCATAAGGTCAGGGTTTCCCTGCTATCAGAAATTTAGCATAAAGAACTGGAGCCAGCCTTTGTGCAAAAGGGTAAAAGGGGGTCACATTGGAAAGGATGTCATGTTCATAATACGCCTGCATTAGTGCTGATTGATTCAAAGCATCTTCATTATTGAGTAGTGACAGTAAATCCCTTGAGTGCCTTAATTACTTGTATTATGTTTTAATTGTCTACAAGTGAAGACATATCACAGACAGCCCCACTAAAACTTTAATTGGAATGGGAGCCATAATCCATTAGTCTGTTTTTAGGCTGGAGAAATGTGCAAAAATGATGGGGCATTATAGGAAAAATACCAATCAGTTAAACAAAAGAGTGCAAGACAATCGGAAGCTCACGTGGTCACGTTACACAATCAATAGAGGAGTTAGGCAAGCAGAGGTTATTGATTCATGGCTTTGCTTGGCAGTCTTCAAAAACAACATTTTCGATAGGTAACCTCCCTAGACCAGATTCCAGATATCAGATAGAAATAAATACAGTAAGAAAAAATGTGTGCCCAAATTTTACAAAAGTTTGATTTTTCCAGCTACCTCATCTGCCCTAATAGGAACAATTAATACAGATAAAATAATTTATCTCCCACATAAAGACCCAAATATTCAATATGCAGAATTTGCTTAGCTTGTCCCAAAGTTTTAGGAATGCAGCTTGTAGTAAATGGAATTACCAGATCCCAATCAAAGTTTTGCTGCAGTCTATGCACAGACCATTGATGGTGTTATCACTTTTCGACGGTAATATTTGGGTTTACAAAGGCATTTTGTGAGTATTAAAAGATACTGTATATTTAAATTACATACTTATTATTCAGCTTTATTCTTATTAGAACTTTTCTTACCCTTTTGGTACTGAAGCCAAAGTTGCTGCTGGACTTTTTTGCTTGGGAATCGGATGGTACATGTGAGCTCTGAACCGTAAAGTGCCTCTGAAATATAATGTGTTCCATATGTTTTGAGAATGTTCTGTAACTCCTCTCGGCTACTGTGAGAACTTATAACCCTCAAAACATTGGCGAATCCTGTAAAAGAAATGTGTATGCAATTATCTTCCTACAAATACATTTATTATTCTGTTAGCACGCATATGATTATTAGGGATGATTTCCACATTTGTCACACCTAAAGTTCAATTCTCCCTAAATTTGTGAACTAATGCAAAGGTTCACAAGCAGAGAACATCAAAATGATTGCCTCGCAGTGTCAACACAGTATGACAAAAAACACACAAAAGTTTGCATCCTGGCTTATTCTATATTGGGTCCACAGACCTCAACTTTAGGAGACATCCTGGGCTCTCCCAGCATAAAGACTATGCACAGCCTGTCCACCTAAGCCACCGGGCCTCAGGCTGCAAACCTCTCCCCTCCTCATTAAAAAACAGGTGCCATTTTATCAATGACCAGGTGCACCAGAGCCATCCTCATTTTTTGGCCTGAAAAAAGGAAGGAGTGCCTGGCCCATCCATTCCTACCAGGACACTCTGGGTCTGGATCCCCAAAAAAGAGCCACAGTGAATAAAACACTGTACTAAATACAAGAGAGAGATACCATATAAGAGAGCTGTTTTACCTGCCTTAAAAGTATTTTGTAGTCTAGACTCTCAAATTTGGAGGTTTACAAAGCCCTGCCACCTGGTACAGTAAAATGACACCACTTACAGTTAAGAAATACAGAAGTGATTTACTAAAAATCAGCAGCAGACAGCTTGATTTAGGTAATTACACCGGCTGAAATAAAATCAAATATGCATTTCATGATGTACTAGTACTGATGTGACTTTATCTGAGAAACAGGACAATTCAGAAAACAACCAACCTGCAGACAGTGATATTGAGTTGAGTTTGACTTTATACAAGTTGCTTCGCACCCTCCACTGCTGCACCACTGGATAACCCATGGCTTCATTGTACCTCACTTCCCCTAAATATCAGGAAGCAGAGAGAAAGACAAAAAAAGAAGAAACATAAACCAATATGCTCATAGTCCCATTTTGTTTTACATGTAAAATATGCTTGAACACATTGATATGTTAGAAGTCCAGTAAGCTCCTACCGTTCTGTAGTAAGCTGATAGCACTGCCTCTGTTGCCCAGAAAATGTTGTCCCTACCCGGTTGTCCTCTACTAGACTACAGAACACCCCTTTCTCACTTTAAAAGGCAACAGAACACCCCTTCCACCTTAAAAACATGAATTAGGGGTTGTAGTTTAGCAAGAAGGACTGGAAAATCTGCTTGTGGTGGAACAATTATACAAAGAAAGCACTAAAGCCAATGTAAATTCAGACACAGATTTCAGTGCAGTGAAAACTATCAGCTCACTATAAGTAGTTGGAAGCTCACTGAATTTTAAAATGGCTGGAAATAGGGATTGCAATAAACTATATTTTTTAGTAAAATGTAGAACTTGTCTGCAGTGAATGGTACTGGAAAATGCTACCACATACAAATATATTTTATGCCAATTTTAGTACCTTGTTCTTTTGAGGAAAGCTTAACAGTTTGAAGAAGGTCATGTACCATCATGACTTTGGTCCTGTGTACAAAGCCAGCTCTAGAAATATTTTTTTGACTAGTTTGGTGTGGAAGAACTTGAGTGGCCTTTGAAGAACCAAGATCCAAACTCTATTGAATGCCTATAAGATGAACAGGAACTCTGACCACAAGGCAAGCCTCACAAACTCTCTTTTGGCTTAATGGGCATAAATTCTGACAGATACCCTTCAAAACCATGTGGAAAGCCTTTTCAAAGGAGTAGAGGCAGTTACAGCCAAGAATGGATGGCCAACTACATAATATTGCCAATGGTTTTGAAACAGTCCAACAAGCTGATAAACCTGTGAAGGAAAGGTGCCCATAAGCTTTTGTGCAGGTACTTGTCAGTCTATCCAAACCTAAAAAAAAGTTGTGGGCTGGAGTTGGTCTTTAGATTATGTGTTTCAATGTTATATTACAATTATAAAGCTCTATGTCTAAAATATAATGGGGACACTTTGAGTTTCTAGAGAATACCTGAACCCTTCATCTGAATCCTGTGGGACATCTTCAGGAAAGGAGTTTTATTGAATTGTCCCAGTTTTTACACTTGCCTGCCTAACAAGACTCCACATCGCCAGAGACCGTGAAAAGCCTGCGCTTTTGGTGCATTGCAGTACTATTGTGTTTTATAGTTGGTATTTAATTCTAATTTTTTACACAATTAGGTAATAAATGTAATGTCAGTAATATAACTAAATTATCCGGCATAAAATTTTAATGAAATCCTTAACCCAAACAATGAAGGATGTGAAATTATCATTTTTATAGTAGTGTCTTTATTGTGCACCACTAGTTGTTTGTAGCTTGATCAAAACTATGATGGTACACGTGAATGCTGTCCATCCTAGGCTTATCAATGAATTACCAATGTTTTATTGATCATATGACCACTATACTCATTTTACTCATTTCTGGAGAGCCAGGTTCATAGGTGGTAAAGGGTTTATGACTTTGAGCCATGGTGTAGATTCTTCAAGTTCAAGTTTCTTGCAGCTTTTCACATACAAAATGAATCAACCACTTCGGGGTTGGCCAACAGGCTGAAGAAAGAGACATTGGGGGCATAATGTGCCATGATGTAAGTAAATGAACTTCAAGTCTCTTGCACTAATTCCCACTGTACAACAAATCCACCAAATTGGGGTATGCCATCTTCCCTAAGAAAGGGCTTTGTAGGCTAGAGGCCTTGTAGGTTCAGCATGCATACTTAGCCTTTTTCTTAGGTCTGTTGGCCAGCCCCAATGTGGCGATGGGAAATGCTGCAAAAGTCATCAATGCTACAAAGAAGTAGACATCACTACCAGATCATTAGCAGCCTTACCACAGGATGTGCACAGAAGTTAAAAAGATCACTAGGTAATCGCTGTCCTTTACTAGTAACAGGTTTTTAAAGACAGTCACTGTTGCATTTAAATTCCACATAAAAAGTGTTTTAAGGACCCATCTTGTGTTTTACAACCATCTTAACACCTACCTGTAAGTAGCAATATGTCAGGTCTTGGCTCCGAGAGGACACCTCTACATTGTTCTTCTACCGGGAGTGGGATGACAAGTAATCCATCTGCTAGTTGTGGGAAATCTTTAATGAAGTTGTTCTCCCTATGGAAAGAGCTTATGAAAATATAAGTAATCCTAAAACACAAGTAATTATTCAATCTGCACCCGTGGAATACATGTAACAACCTGTGGAAACCTCAAACTTTAGTTGTATTTAAAAGAACTTTGGGACCCTCAAAACACAGGTTGATCGAAATAATAAATCCAAGAAGGCATTGCTTGGCTCTGCCTCCTCTTAAACCTCAGTGAGACAATTCATCCAAGTGAGGGCCAGTAGAAAGGCACATGGGGTAGAAACAATGAGGCCAAGAATTCAATTCAAAGATAGACAAGGTTTTCATAACAAATGGTTCTGGCATGCCTGTGACATTCCAGAAGAATACTGTACCAATGTGAAAACACCAGGAGATGTGTATCTTTACAAAGAAGGTGTTCTCAGAGTACTAAATTATCCTGAGAGCCTCTGGAGACCAAGACAGAACCCTCAGGCCAAATAAATATGATGGACACTAAAAATAAAACTTCCATTATACCTTTTCTCTTATTCAGTCAGATCACATAAACTAGAACCTTGGAATAACTTTCACAGAAATTAAAAGAATATATATTTTTTAGCCAGATCTGTAATTTTAATATTATGATGACTTTACTGAAATCAAAAACTTGCTTAGGAAATACAAAAAATAATAACTGAGCAGTAAATAAAACTACAAGATGTTCTAAAAGTATATTGGGCATAAAACTTAAAATCCCATTGTTCATCAGTTGGCATTAATCAAGTGAAAAAAGAACCAACATTGCAATGTACAGGTAAATTTAGGACTCCCATATTTTATTTAAAATGCCAGATTTGCAAATTTGTTAAATTGCCTGCCCAATACTGTTATAAGGCATTGCGTTAGTGATAGAGATGTGTGAATAGTTATACAAAAAAGAAAAAAAAATCATCAACAAAGAATAAAGTATTTTTGATTACAAGGTCATTTTGCCTGTGCAATGACATGAAGGTGTGAATTACAACAGTAGTTGAACAGAATTAGAAACCTTTGGCAAGAAGACTATTAAATGTATATGTATTTCAACCTAATATTTGACTTAAGAGACTCTGTCACCAACTTAAACAATGCAGATGAAAGCACAAAAAAATCAAACAAATCAAAAAAAATAAATCAAATAACTAAAATAATGATTTGCAGTGTTTTTCCTTTATATCGTCTTTGAGCTGAGCGGTGGGATGGGACCCTAAAGGCTGCCTGCAGAAAACTAAAGAGGGGGGTTCCGGCTACAAGATGGAGAGAAGGGAGCAATGATGGGTCTTTAGTAAAGGAAGTTTCTGAAAAGAACAAATCTTGAATCAATCACACACAAGCATCTCCCGGAGTTTAACTTTAGCTCTTTTTATTCAAGGGTAAGCTAATAAGCAGATCCTGCATTCCATAGTAGATTATTTACAAAGCTCAGCTACACAAGCCAGCTCTGTCTATTATTTGGAGCCTGTCCTATTGTAAATAATAAAGGAATTAATGCAAAACAAGTTAGTGAAATAGCTGATGTCAGTTAAATATTTATTAGGTAGAGGATACAGAGGATAGATGTTTAGGAGGTTGTTTTTTACAGCTTGACTGAGAATTGAATATTTATTGGGTTGTATGGTACGACCTCTCGGCATTAATAAACAAACACTGCGGTGGAATAATTTTGAGTGTCATTTCTGTGTCTCCGGTATGCCTACCTGTTTTGTGGACTCCCATATGGTAAAATGGGGCTCTAGGCATGGTAGTCTTCGAATTACATTGATAAAGATTGCACTGATTACAGGGAAGGTGTACTGACACTTGCACCGACCATCAGACACCAAGGGACTGATTTATGAAAGCTCTCCAAGACTGAAGATAGACTATCATGGGTGAAACTGGGAAAGAAACCTTGAGCAAACCTGGAATGGATTTCTTCAAAATTATTTGCTCCTTGTTGTCAAATTTTATAAATCCTTGACCAGATTTCACTAAGGTTCTCCAATAATAGCCTATCTTCTCCAATCTTGGAGAGCTTTCATAAACATCCCCAACACTATACAAACAGTCCTGCTGCCTTTATGGACACAACAACGGCCCCACTGTGGAACACAGGCAATGCCACCAGGTTGTCGAACCCTGCATAGTCCCAACAAATTGAAAAATAATCACAAACAAGGATACAGCAGTTACCTCTGACATATTGAGTGCTTTATTTGCATCCCAATACGGGTGATTTAACGAAGCATGACAGCACTTTGATGTGTTTCATATTGTGTACTTATATTCATAAGCGTGTCAATGTGCTGTCATGCTCCTTTGAGTCACCAGTGTTGAGATGTGGATAAACCACTTACTGAATATGACAAACAACAGATGACTTCCTAAGTATTTTTCAGCCAGCTCTCTACAAGTATCCTCCCTGTGAAGTGACAGACTGGGGTACAACTTTGACCAATTCTGCTACCTCCTTGGCTTGCTGCAAGAACATGAAGGTTGAAGGATGTAGTTGACTGCTCTGGACATACATTGGGTTCTAGGCGCCTGATAAGCCTACTTTAAGGTTTAACTGGCACAGAACCTACTTGATAAAGATACTTTAAGCACATAAAGAACTTTTTAATTGAACCTGTTATTCACCAGATTACTTTTTTTAGTTCTTGCTAAATATTTCTTGGCCCAAGGTACTAGTACCAAAAGTGCCATTTATTTTGTGTTCTCCTTCATGTTGGTCTACCATACATGGGGAACCCTACAGGATGGCGGAGGAGGTGGAAATGGCTTTGGACAAAATACAAGCTAATTTTGTACAAAATAGCATTCATGGGTAGGCATGGTGACCTTGAAGTTGGGTTCCAGGTTCAAATCTTGGCCGGGACATTCCATGGAGTTTGTATGTTTCCCTCATTTTTTGCATGTATTTGCTACAGACATGCTGTTTTCCTCCCAAATCCTCCCAAAAAAACATACTGGTATATAATCAGCTTTCCTCAAAATTGGCCTAACACTTATAGGACTGTATGACCATAGAGAACCTGTTGTATTGTGAGCTCCACTGTGATAGGTAATTACATACCTATGGACTCTGTACAGCACTACAGAAGATACCAGCCCTATATAAATACATATATATACTCCAAAATAAACCAACCTAAATATAAACTTATTTGTACCTGCAAATACAGGAATATGGTTTGATTCAACTATAAACCCGGGGTAAAAAATGCATCTGTCACTGCTAACATTTAACAGTAGTAATCTGGAAAGTTAATAAATAAATAGATCAATTGTGTGTTACTTTAAAAGCAAATATTTAAAAGAGGTAGTCTGTATCCCCCCTTTTTTTACAGTTTAAAATATGGTATAGCTGAGGTATGATGGGTCCCTTTCCATAAATGATCATTTGTGAATCAAGAAATGCATATCTCATGTTACCGACATCAATAGTTTGTTACACACTTTACATGAGGACATAGCACCATCTATTGGTGTAACCAAAGTATATTCTTTTCCTAATGGCATTTTAAGGAGAGGGGGTAAATCTTGGTTAATTATAAGTATATATTGTAAATAAAATAACCCAATTTATATCAGGTTTAACCCTTTTAAATTCAGTCTGTATATATTCCCCCCCCCCCCTTTTTACAGGTAGCTTGATTATGGCCTTGATTTTGGGCCTACACGGACGTTTTTTAAAAACACATGCAAACATTTCTATTATGTTTATATGCATTTTTAGGCACTTTAATTAGCGCTTGCCGTTTTCACGTGTTTTTACCATGTTTACGTTTTAACTGCTTAAAAATGCATGAAAATGTTTCATTGAACTCAATGGAAGTGTTTACAGGTGTTTACCCGCATTTATGGGCGTTTTCCAGCTTTAACTCAGCGTTTTAATTTTAGAAACGTTGCAAGCAACGTTTAAGATAAAGCTCCTAAACGTGCCTCAAGGAAACGTCCTGGTGTAGATTAGCCCATTGGAATGCATGGGGATTTCAAACTTGGGCTTTAAAAGCCTCAGGTTAAACGCTGGGGAAAACGTCTGTGTAGACTAAAGCTACGTACACACTTCCAATTATTATCGTTGGAAAACGAACGACGAACGATCCTGCACGATATATACGAACGATCGTATAGCACCGATCCTGCACATAGAGATAACGACACGATCGTTCGTAGATATTGTACACACAATAGTTGCTTATACATTTTTAAACAACTACACATTCTTTTTAACCCATTAGAACACAAAAGATTTCCTTCTCCTTCAACCCTTTGCTCCTGACTATGATAAATATATGTATTTAAATAATCCACATTGATCTGTTATGTTATATACTCTATGCTACTAATCATTACATTATTTTCCTATTCATAAAAGTTTTTCGTACCATTAGGAATTTTTTTAAATCTATGCATTTCTACCCGATTCCAGTACCTGGTGCCTGATTGCTAGTTAGTGTATATTTTATACCCAATCTTTCTATGACTAGCTTTGATAGGAAATGTTGCACGATCATAGGATAGGATCTTATTTTTATTTGATATCTTGAATTACTTTGAAAAACCACTGTTTTGTACAGTCCCTATTATACTTCGTCGATGACATTTTCTGTTATTAGTTTTGATTAAAAAGAATGACAGGTATCTTGACAGGAATGAAAATGACCTTATTAAACACATGGCCTTTGCTGTGTGCTTACATATCACATTCAACTGATTATCTGGCACACTGCTGTGATATCCAGTCCTCAAACAGATTAATAAATTATGTATGCTGGAGAATATTATTTCTCTATAGATGAGTAGAAAGTCAAGGTTGCGGCAAACTTAAAACATTGATTAATAATAACTATTCATACTGTTGGCCAGATTTTGAAAGCAGTTAGTGCATCCAACTCTCAGATCTAAAATATGCTTAAAGGATAATTGCACTTTCATACATAGTGCAGTAATCCTGTGGGGGGGCCCTTCCCTGAACTAAATTAAACAGACCATCCCCTTCACTCAGGCATACTTTTTTGCGATCTGTTGGCTACAGTCCTGCTGTTTTTTTAATCCCAGCACCACCCTGGTTTTGCCTGGGTTTTACAGACAATAGACTGCAAAGGGTCCCGTGGATGGATAGTGAACTTGTCCAATGAGCTGCCCATGCAGCCACCCAACTTTAGGAAGCAGAACTAAATGTAAAATAGAAAAAAATGCGACCAGGCAGGTTCTTTACTGCACAGGTGATGTCCCTTTTGCAGGAATTCATTTAGTCCCTGACACATACCCAGCATATCCTGGAATCCTACACTGAAATGCACATGCATAGCTCAGTGTTTTAAAAAAAACAAGATAGCGAACAGGCAAGTAGGTATTTTTTTCTATATAGAAGAGACATCCCTATCCACACAGGAATTGAGAACTTTAATTCTACTTTAACTTCTACTTCTACTTTAAGTTGTCACAGGAACAAATGTTCCCTTTGGAGCATGTTCCCTTACCTCCTGATCTGATGACCAATCAAGTTTTTTGGATTACTTCTAAATTGCTGTCTTGTTATGGAGTATAACTGTTCACTTGGTAAAGTGAATTAACTTGCAACAAAATTTCCACTGAATGCGATAAATTTTTTTTGCAAAGCATCATCAACCATGTGCAAGGAAATGTATTGGAAAGGAAAAAAAATAATTTTGGAACACCTATGCACCCCGGAACTTTCATAACATGAAGTCTCTTGTTCCAGAATACATTGTGTAAAGTCAAAGAAAATGATGGTAGAATAATGGGGGTAATAGCATATCCCAACATAAACAGGGGGGACCTGAGAATTCAGATGCTTTGAGTTGGCCACTGGGGCCTATGGAGATATAATAAACTGGTGGGAACCATTTCATGCACAGGAGAGGTCATAGAAACAATAAAGAGTGTTGGTATAAATGAAAGTGGTATGATGTACCACACTGTTTCATCTTTTTTCTCCATCTCTGAATTTTGAGCCATCTCTGTACATGGGGATTGCAAGTGTTTGATAGGGATGAGTGAGAATGCCTCTGACAGTCTCGCAAAATTTTCCTCAAACTTCCGGCGGGTCCGCGAAATTTCAGCGAACCTATTTTGCGAATCCACGGTCCAGATTCTCACAGTCCTTGGGCTGTACTTATCAATGATAATTACAGCCTAGGGAACGTGGGAACCTGGATAGTCACAGCTGAACTCATATGACCTCTCAATGGAGATTCTCTATTGAGAGGTCATATGAGTTCTGTAGTACATCTGCGGTCACAGCTGATTGGAGGTCATATAAGTTCAGCTGTGACCGTCCAGGTTCCCACACTCCCTGAGCTGTACTTATCAATGATAAGATGGAGATTCTCCATTGAGAGGTCATATGAGTTCTGTAGTATGCCTGCGGTCACAGCTGATTGGAGGCACATTGGTCTCCAATCAGCTGTGACCGCAGGTTCCCACGGTCCAGGTTCCCACACTCCCTGGGCTGTACTTATCATTGACAAGTACAGCCCAGGAAGCGTGGGAACCTGGACCATGGGAACCTGGACCATGGGAACCTGCGGTCACAGCTGTTTGGAGGCACGTGCTTCCAACCAGGTTCTGTGCAACCCTTGTTTCCTCCAGAAGGTGCTAGGGGTTTCTTGAGCAATGAGAAATTGTGGCTCTTAGGTCAGGTTAAACAGATACCAATAGATGTTTTAGCTATCTGTAAGAGTGGCAGCCATCCTCCTGGCATTATTCACACTGACCACCACACTAATGTACTGAGCTGTGGATATCGTAAAAATAGAAGGTTCCCTAAAGACCAGAAAGCTATCTCAAGGGGTTCCCCATGTTAAAAAGGTCAGGAAACACTGTTCTTACTTCTCCAGTCTTGGAGATCTTTAAAAAATCAGGTCCTTGGTCTCACCTGAAGCTCATCTGGAAAACTTGACCTTGATTGACTCTTTGGGTCTTGTTGTCGAATCCATGAAGCATCTCTCCGAACAATGTGTTATTCAGGTGACTTTCTGGTCGCAAACACTTAGCGCCTTCACAAAGGTCCGATACTAATATGCAAGATCTGCCATCGATAGCTAAACGATATTCCTCAACACAGCTATGGAAAAAACACTGCTTTTATTATTAAATATACCAAAAACTTTAGAGTATTACATACAAAGATGATAAAAGAGAAATATATGTAGTTAGGTTTCTCTTGCTGTCTGTGTTCCCATTGTAGACATATTACATTATTTTATAATGGTGACCATTGTAACCCAGAGGGAAAGTGGGGAGAAACCCAAATTTTCTTTATTTCCACCAGGCAGTACGTGAGGGTAATGCATTCAATAAGAATGCTATTACTACAATTATCTAAGATGGGAATTCCCTTGCACTTTTGGAATATTTCCAGAACAGAAAGTGAATTAAAACCTCTTTTGCCCCCTTTGTGGGTCACAAACAGCAAAAAAAAAACTAATAGATATCCTAACTCATCTATACATTAGCCCCCCCCCCATATATTTTTTCCATTCCATGTATATGATATACAGTCAAATGTTTGTAGAAACCAGGCCATCACACCCATATGACCTGGTTGGACATCCAAATCCAAACTGAATACAGAGTTCATTCTCCATTTGAGGTTATACCAGCCTCCACTAGTCTGAGAATTCTTTTAAGAAGATTTTGGAGTTTGTCTGTGAGAATTAGTGCCTACTTAGCCAACAAATGATTTGTGAGTACTAATGTTGGATAAGTCTTGGCACACAATCAATTAATCAATTAATCTCAGAAGTGTTTATTAGAATTGAGGTCAGTGGAGTTTCAATACACAATATTGGTCATGCCATGTCTATATGAAGGTGGCTTTGGCAAAATCATGGAAGAACAGAAAAGGGCCTTCACCAAACTCTGGACACAAGGTTGTAAGAGTACAAATGTCTACAATATGATTTGTTAACAGGATCTTCACTGGGGAAATGAAGGATAGCATAGGTGAGTTGAAAAGTTGGCTCATACACCTGTGCTATGGCCCCACAATGCATAGATATGAACATTTAAAAAAGTTTGTTCTATTGAAAATGGAAAGGCTGCCGTAATGTACCGTGTCAAGTTCAAATGAAAAATGCCCACCAATAAGATGATGTCCTTGGAGTGTATTGGTCAAAATACATATATTCTTTTATTAACTTTTTTTAAATGTTTTATTATTTTATTCTATATTAACATTCTTCCAGCAGCAGTCATTCAACTAAGGTTGCATTGGTTGACAAAAGTGGCCTTTAGAGACTATATTCTGTAAAGAAACCATTAAAGTGGTATAGCTAATGAGTATCATCAGCAGTTTGGCAATGGTCAACCCAACAACATTTTTTTTTAATTCTAATTCTAAACAAAAAATAAATAATTCCATCCACTTGTTCTCGGTTTGTAATCTATGATGTAATTTAAATAAAGCTTTTTCTTATTATTTGTGTATGCATGGTGTCCACACACCTGCAAAACATGTATATGGCACTCTCGTTGGGATCATTGGGGAGGGAAATTGTCTGTTGTAGACATAATTGTTCACAGCCTCCATTAGATCCATCTGAGCAGTCAATTCCTTTACTATGGTCATAGCAGCCACTTCCATCCTTCATCGGCTTCAGACCTGCAGGACACTAAAAGAAAGTAAAAGGAATCTAAATTGAAGAGAGCCCATAATAGAAAAATAGCACTTTACAGAGGCTTTATTATGCATTCAGCACATACAAAACAAGATAAAAGGGTTTGTTTTAAGGCTGAACTTTGGGCACTAAAACATTCATTTAAATATAATAACCGCAAAGGATATCAATCCACTTTGTGTGCATCAAATGCTTTTAAAACCCAGCTATAACTTTGCAAATATCAATGTTCTGTACATAACTTGGGAGATACCTAGTAGATCTGTTCTCCACAGGCTGCCTATAGAAAACTACAGAGAGGAGAAGATACAAGACCATCCAACCTGCAGAAGGAGAGAAGGTGGCAGCAACTGGTCTTTGTTACTGCTAAATATCACTAAATGCAAACCATAAAATATAGATTTCAAATGATAATAACCCTAATTGAAAATATTACATTTTTTGAAGGAGGAAGTAAAGTCTTTTTGGTTATAGATAGAGCTGGCCTACTGATGTGGCCTAGTGATAAAAAGGCAGCAATCGGATAAAAGTTACTCACTTCTTAGATTGCCTTTTTTTCTAATTACCTGTTTTTGAACAGGGTGATTAGATTTTTCATGGTGGCAGTTAGTGATTGATCACCATATCATAATTTATATTGTAAACTCCATTTGCTTAACTGGAGCAGCTGAACACTTTTTTTAAGTGAAATTACCCATTTTTGGGGTGATCAGGAGCTAGAGACTAAACCTAATCCCAATTTTTACAAAGTAAGGATTGCAGCAAAAGTGGCAAACACCAAGGATCTCCATTGTGGCCCATGCCATTCTTCAACTGCAGAATGGTAAACGCTTATTGGCAACCTAGAAAAGTGGCTAAACACCACTACATAAATATAGTATTATATTGTATTTCAACATCAAAAGTGGTGATTTTCTAAAATAGTAAAACCTGCTAAAAAGTGAAATACGCATTTTTGTGTAAAGCATACTCACCCTTTTTTTTTTTAGGACCAACTTTTTATTTATAGAATTCATTCAACACATTTCGGGGCCAACAATGCTCTCATTTCAGTGGGGCTTAAGTCTTAAATACAAGATTCAGTTTAGGTTGGTTAGTAAGCAAAGCAAAATAATGGGTAAGTAGCTTATTCTGGTTGAATCCGCTGCTTGTCCATCATTCAGAATTGGCTGTGGTGTGTTATAGGGCTCTCTGTAAATCTCAGAACTAGATGGATGGAAATATTAATATTTTGGCAGGCAAAACAGCCTCAAAATATTTATTCCATCTGCGTCTACAGCTGTTTGGATGGAGGTCAGCTTTAATAAAATTCTGCTTGATTATTTTTTATTACAAGCTTGAAAGTTAAATCTACCAATGGCTGATGATGGCCAATTTCAATATATATTTTTTTAAATTGCTATAGTGTACTTATCTTTTGTTTGCTTGAAAGAAAGACCTTTATGGCAAGCAACAAGCAATTTTATTTAAAAGAAGATGCTCTGATATTGATTAATGCATTTTATTTTCCTGTACAGCCACATGAGTTGACAAGACACTTCCCCAAAAGAGACACAGAGCAGCCTGAGGCAATGATAGTAATGCACATTTTAATGTTACCTTTGGACCAGTAATTGCATCATCAATATGTCCTTCATTTGTGAGTCTTTGTTCTTATAATAACAATCTTGGTTTATTTTATTTTTTATTTTAACAATAGAGTTGGAAAGGCCATCAAAGGACACATCATTTAACCATTCTTGTGCCTATACGCATGCCATAATTAGTAAGTTCCTGTCTTGGGATTTTCAGGAACCTATTGTTAACCATGGTTGGTGTTTTCTTTTTATTTCATTGCTATTCTGTGAGATAGGCTATGTTCAGAGGAATCACACTTTTTTTATTTTACCTTACAAATATATGAGTCCAACGACAAAATGTAATTGTACAGTAGCTTACCCTCAATTGATGTGGCAAAACCTCATAGTATTGATGCCAATATTGATGGTCTTTGATTGTTACTTGGAAATCCAACCAATGAAATCCTTCCCTGTAGCTTCTTGTCTATACAGGAGTAGTGTTGTCATGCTAGGAGTGGAGCTAATGTGCCTATGTACAGTTCTTGCCCATCAGCTTGTTTTCTTTCAAAGAGATCTGCTCTGTATATAACCGCATCCTTTCCAGGGGTGTATGTTAGCTCAAACCAAAACTAGCCTCTGGGAATATCAGTGTCATGCCCAGGGCACACATTTGCAAAACATAAAAAAGTATGCAACTAAAGCACTTGGTGACCATTGCTAACAAGACAGAAAGTGAAGAGGAAAACCTATGAATTTTGGTAAGTGGTTGTTAGGAGATGCTCATCTGTCCCGTGACTCCATGCTGTGCGCCATCACAGTATAAAGTCTAAATCTTGGGGGCAACCGAGTGCTGGGAGGTGCAACCTATCTCCTGAGGTGAGTGAAGGCTCACTAAAAGTGAAGACTGCAGTGTTAAATTGGGGGACTGGTGTCTGGTGATGACTGGTGCCGTTCAGGGCCTTACAGTGGTTGAAGAAAATTCTCCAATAGGAACAAATGTTCCTATGACACTGTTCGAAAGTTGGAATTTTCTTCTCTTGGGAGAGATTACCTCATATTTTATATTCTGGAAGTGGTAAGAAATTAAACCTTCCATACTCTATGTTTTGACTTTCCATAAACTTTAATATTATTTTAATCAAAAATAATTAAAACACTTTTCTGGTAGGCAACCATACTCCTGCAGCTTTGCCCTGACAGCTTTCTGCGAACTTGGCTGATTTCCATTTGGATTCCTTCACCTAGATCATAGGTAATCCTTTAAGTCTACTATTTCTAGACAAGAGTTTTGGACCTCTAGCAAGCATCCTAAAAAATCCTTGTCTAATCTTCCATCACAGTAATTTACTCTTCTATATCAACACACTCATGTGGCACATTAATCTCTATTTCCCCTAAAGAAGCAGAATTGTGAAACGCTTTTGGGCTGAGCCTTTTTCTTATTTTGTGCATGATGAACCTGAATCTGTGCCAAGCTATCAGCCCTTGATATGAATATGTAAATAATTGATACACAATAACCGTTGTACGTACAAATGTTTATGTTTTTCTTTTCTTTAGATTAAATCATTATACTTTGTTTCCCTTACTTTTTTGACTCATTCTGTCTTTGAGCACAATCATTTTTTTAACCTCCCTGGCGGTCTGATTATGTCCAAATTTTTATGTCAAAAGCAGTACATTGTTTTGAGTGGAAATTTGTTGTTTAATATTTTAGGCCTGTAAGTCTTAGGAATTACTCTCAGGTATGATAAGTTTGAAACACAAATCATAAATAAAATATAATAAATAATTATAAATAATAATTATATAAAAAAATGAATTCAATAGTTTTATTAAAAAAATAAAAAAACTTTAAATTTGTCCAAAAAAGGGTACACTAATAGAATAAAATTTTGGATTTATTATTTACAATTTGGATTTTTTTTTATAACTTTTTTACTGTGATCAATGTTATAACTTAATCTGCTTTTTAATTTCCTGCCCGGCCACGCCTCCCTAGCGTACCGACACTTCACGCATCACATCGATCAAGCCAAGGATGTGATGCAGAAGCCAGCCAGGGATTGCTGAGAATGTCACTAAATTGAGGGGAGCAGGTAGGATTTCTTTCTTCCTACCCCAAGTGTGGTTTGGGGTTACTGCTTTTGGTACATAAAATTCAACCCAAGCCACATTTGGGAATACCGCCAAGGGGGTTAATCAAAAATAAAATAAGAAATAATTATTGATATGGTTAAATTCCCCAAAAACTCAAGTAGTTTTGATATCCTTTGGAATAAAAATTGCATTTTTGATTACATTTCCATGTATCAGGTCTGATGGCATTTTACATTTAATTTGCATATGCACAGTGTTTAATAGTTTTCTTTACTACTTGATTACTGACCACACATCCTGTGGAGTCTACTTTACGCTCCGAGACGCACTTGAAATTACGTGAACATCCTCCATTGCTGAACGAGCAATCGCGAACAGGTCCAAAGGAAGAGAGCAAGTCATCAACTGTTTCAAAGTGGGTTGCTAAAAGGGCTTCTTGCCTGAAGAATGGAAACAAGTTAGATTATTTAAAAGAAGTTGCTCTGATATTGATTAATGCATTTTATTTTCCTTCCTGTGTACGGCCACATGAGTTGACAAGACACTTCCCCAAAAGAGACACAGAGCAGCCCAAGGCAACAAAAAGAAGAATGTTTTTTATACCTTCTCTTTAGAAATCCATGTGTCCTACTTCCTCCTTATTCCAGCCAGGAATTATTTTGCACAATTGATCATTATTGTGTTGAGAGATATGAAGTAAAGTTACAACAAATATTTATTCTGAATACAAGTCTATAATAAAGATGGATGAAAGAGTCCTTAAGGGTTTCTAGAACATTACCTGAACCCAAGGCTCAAGCTCTCAAGCTGAACTCTATTGAACTTAATAGGAGCTGAATGGTCCAATGAAAGGATCAAATATCATAGGGTATTTACTCTTCTGAATAAATGTTTGTAGGTTTGTTTTGTTAGATCAAATGTATTTAGGGTATTGACCCTAAAAACATTTGATGACCCATAGGAAAAGTATTTGTAAAAAAAATACTTAAACATCGGAGTAATTATTAGTGAAAATAAGATGAAGGTCCTTTTTAAAACCAACCATTTGATCTATTTATCCTGTTTTATAAATTTATTAGAACCAAACTGTATTGGTGATTGAATTTTATGATACCAACACATATACCCAATTACTGTACTTGTATCACACTGACATCAATGCATTATATCCGAAGTTTTTGTCAAGTAGAGCTTAAATTACACAGTAGCATTCCATTAAATTGCCCATATGAGTTAACTTAGCGTCAACTCAGATGTCTTGACTTTTTTTTTTTTCAAACAACAGGGTAGTACAGAAGAATTACTGTACATTAGTTTCATTTTTTTTTAAATTTTCCATAAATACACTGTCACTGTGCAATACTTCACAAGGAAAGTAACATCAGTACATGCCAAATTAAATTTACAACATGCCAGAAATTCTTTATGGAGCTTGACAGACTCATTAAAAAAGCTTACAGTAAGAAAATATGGAAGTTATTTTTATTATCAAGTATATATTCTTTCGACATATTTTGCAAAGGATTACAGAGTCTATAATGTACCGTCACTAACTGTCCCTGAGTTCACAATCCAAGGTTCCCAAAAACGTTTAAGACCATTTTATTTATGTATTTTTCCCAGCTGGAAGCCAATTTCCCACCAGTATTTTTTTGGGGATTGCCTGGTGGAAGATGGCTAAGCCTATTGGCATATATATGTTTTCTTCTTACTACCAGCTCTCTAACCTACCCTAGCCTACTGTTCTTTATCTGCCTTCTGGTTTAATGTTTTGCCTTTGCTGTCGGCTAACTCTATCGGCATGAGATCTAGGTTCACTTTCTTTGTAATAAACTGTACCAAACCAATGTCATATCAGGGATGCCCTTGTAAAGATTTGTTTTGCCTTGGAAGGCCTGCAATATTCAATAGAGATAGAGAAAGGGTCCACCTTGGAACACGTATGTAATGTGACATGATAAAATTGTAATCTTTGTTGAGAATACGGCTTCTATCATCTTCTAAAATGTCTTTATCAAAATACATACTGCTTTAACATTTAAAGTTGGTGGGAAAAGTATGACTATGCTGGATAGCTTTAGTATGCTGGTACAGCGGTTGCCAATTGATGGTCCGCAAGAAAATTTAGGTGGTTCGTAGAAAAATTACCTGGCCAGTGTGCCTCCAGCGGTGCCTTTCTCCTGACCACACTGATTATGTCCCCCGTATGCACACAACTTTTGTTGTGTCCTCAGCATGGCACCAAAATGTGCCACACTAATGGACAACACCGAATCCCTTTCAATCAATGCCTTCAAGTTCTCCAAAGATAATTGAGATATATTTCCTAGTTACCTCATTGGTTGGCTCATCGGGTTAAGCAGCAGATGGGCAAACATTATGGCTGCTGTGAGACCTTTTTTAGGGATGGGGATGTGTTACATTCCAAAAAATGATTGGCTCTTGTGAGCATTATGGAAAGTTTCTAATTTTAGGTAGTAAACCTGAACTGTTTTCAGCCACAGTATGCAATGTTTGCTACTAGTGGACCTTCATTGAAGTCATCACAAATCTATGGTATCAATTGACCTGAACCTCATCCCTTCTGCTGAGGGACCAAGAGGGCATTGCAATTTAGTATATACATACATGTTTACATGGGGGGTTGGTAAGGAACTACTGTTGAGGATTCATGGGAGGTGGAGCAGAGAAAGACATCACAAAACCGACCAGAAGACAGCTGGTTGTAAGAGGAACCTGGAGGTTGGGTGGATTGTAAAGAAGGAACTTTACACAAATTATGTTTCACAGCATGGCAGGTTAGTGAGGCAATACAGTTGTGGTCTACAACATATCAGGAGGAAAAGGTTCATGGGAGGTCCATTGCAATTGGAGATGGGACACCAGGCTAGTGGTAGAGGATAAGAAAACTGCCACCGTGACGATTAGGACAGTACTGGTAGGGACATACACAGTGTAGTAGTGAAGGAAAAGGAAATTAGTTATGCAACTTCTCCAAGCTTGGGCTTGTGGTTCTACCATATTCATACTTTGTGGGAAATTTTCTAGATTGCTACTGTATATTATAACAGGACTCTAACATGGTGATTATATACTTTGCTAACAGCCCCCTTCTTCCTATTTTATTTGGTAGTGGCAAATACCCATGAAAATTTATCTTGAACACTCTGCAAAGAGATTTTATTCCTACCTAGCCTTTTTTAATAATTATTCCTATTTTTGCTGATCTTCTAGTTTTCCAAATACTTGGCCCCCATTATGCTCTGTGGCCTCTCCCACCTTCCACTACAGTAAACCCTGGTGTATCCACATATTAATTAATTAATTCTTTCTACCAGATACAGATCGATCTTTCTGCCAAACAGATGGTAAATTAGGCTTTTACATTTTACTTTGGGTTACTGATAGGGTTACTTTATATTTGGATAGCCACTTATGTTTTTTAGTTTCTCTAATAATATCATCCAATGAAATATATTGGTGGTAATAATCTTGTTGTGTACTTACTATGAATTCTTTGGTTAAGCTATCAATAAATCTTTCCAGCAGTGGATGTGTGCTTATGTACTGATCTGATGTCTTGAGTTGAATTATCAGAGGAAAATGGAAAATACTTAAGCTTTTGTAGCTTCTCATTTTTACCCTCGACCTTTGTGTTCTCGTTTTATTTGCCTTCTTTTCTTCATCTTTCCCTATCTTTAATAAAATGTATACAAACTTTCCAAGGCAACTAACTTGTTTTCTTTGAATCAGAGCATGTTTATTACAAGACTGAGGGAGCAGAGTTAACATTTGCACAAGGACAGTAAAATAATGCAGGGAAGGTTTGATAATGGGCTGATAAGACTACATGCAGAAACTTAGATGCTATATGGAGTATAACTTCATACAGCTATAAAGATACAAATACAAAAAAGAAAAAACCCTTGGGGCAATGGCATATAATATAGTGTTTATATAGAGGTTTTATGGGTTAATATTGGAAGCATTCTTTTTTTTTATTGTCCAGCACTACTTTTTTTTAGCAATACTTACTTTCTGTATGGCATTGTCCTCCTCTTTGCCCCCCTACCATGCTGCTGGTCTTTGTACAAGCTAAGTAATGAGTAGCACCATTTAACTAAAATCATATGCGCCCAGACATCATCGCAGCTGGAGTTCTCAAAAATAAAAAAGCAGAAAAAACTATGTGAGTGCTTTTTTTGCAAGACTCAGCACTGCTCAAAATGAATTCAACTGCAGTAAGAAAAGGGTCCCAACACATCACATAACTGACCAGATGACAGCTGGCTTTTGGGGAAAGCGTGGAGGTGTGTTTATAAAGATGGATATAGGTTTTACCCAAATCTTGTGCAGCATTAAAATATTCTGTGTCACAACATCGTGCTGCAGAGAAAGACCACTGTGTACAAGCAGCTTTAGGCATCAGTCCAATGCACACTGGAGAGCTTAGTTCTAACCTACAGGGAGTCAAGTAAATATGAACAATTCAAGAAATACATGATGACTGGGTTAAAAAGATCAGCAAAGTTTGCATACCATTATGTTTAAACATTCATTATCCAGTGTTCTCACCAACCCTATGTAGCCAGTGTAACACCTGGCACTTTTTAGAAACCATTCAGCTGTTTTCTGGTTGGTTACTGAAATGTTGGGTCATAACACAACGGTCTCCACCCGCTGGTCTCCACTCCAACCCTGATTATCCGTGCCTACATACTGCATAATAATTTATAGCTAGCTAGCTATAGTTTGTATGTGTAGATCTTAATTTATTCTTACCGGACATCACCAGGGTCTTCGGTAACCAGGACATCTGTCTTACAGCTAGCTAGAGGACTGATAGATAGCTCCATAGGAGGCACCACAAAGTTTTTGCTGACAGGAAGCCATACACCTTGCCCCAAGCTGTATGTGGATCTGTAATATTAAAAATAGATGATTAATAAGAAAGTGGTTTGGACGAGTCCTAAAATATTCATATTTTTTTTTCGAGTATGTTAATTAAGAACTTTAGTTAGAAGAGGCAAAAGAAAAACTCTTACAGAGTGTGATCTGATTTGTTTTAACAAGGATATCCCTGATACCCAATGGTAGTATAGAGAGATTCCATCCAAGTGGGGTTTGCTACAGGATGGGTGAACATTTCCTGCAAATAAGTTGATGAACTTTAGCGCTTGTTAAGTTTAAGTAACATAAAGGTATCAATTCGCTGGTGGTTATTGGGGACAGTACTGCCCCTAACATGGTTGGTTAGTTTATCATTGTGTTTAAGGACGATAGTTTTGTAGACCATTTACTATACATGATACTGTCGCAAATACACCCAGATACCAAAAGACAACAGGGACATTCACTGCCTGAAGAGGACAGCGATGGACCTAAAAAAGTCAGCAGTGAAGATATTGACCTTTGGGATCTTGGATCTGTCATTGCTACAGGATACCTACGAAAAGGTAAATTTGTGCCATATGGCAATAACTCATCAACACCAAAGAAAAGTTAGTCCCACTTCACCAGGGGGTCCTAATTCCTAAGACCACGGAGGAAAACTTACTTGACATATTGGGATTTTAACAACTCTTGACATTGTCATTGGGCCACCCATGATATTCCATGAATGTAATGCTACAAAAAGATGTCAGAGACTGAAGCCATGTAACAGGAGATGTTCAGGGACTGAAGACATGCTAAAGGTGGAGAATGCTTCAGGAGAACATTGTAGACTGGAGATATATTACATGACACTGCTAGAGTTCACTGCCCCTTTACAGGTCAATGTTTCCATAATTTTGGTCCCTATAGCCCTATAATTTTATATTCCTCTGAGCAAGATTTATTATAAAGAACAGTGATGGTGTGAAAAAAATGAACTAAACCAAATAAACAAGCCTATTAACTACATGAATCCATAATTTCACTGGCCTAACTAAGCACCAAAAGAGACAACTGTCTGCAGGGGACCAAAGGGTCTAGAAGATACTTTAGATCCTGGAGGAATTCTTCTGCAAATTCTAGTCCTCTGATTGACATATTGATGTCCTGACAATCATTCATCTGTCTTTGACATAGAACCAGTAAAAAATAAAAACCTTTTGACTTTTATTTAACCTACATTTGCTGTTTATTTGTTCTGAACCAGCAGCTAAAGGCACAGCACTGACATATTTTGAGAAAAAGCCCAGAAATATCAGTTCCCATACTTTCCTTATAATAGGTATATTTCAAGTAGAATCTGTCACCAGGAACAATGCCTCGATTTATACACAGTTCACCATTTGGAAAAATGAAGGTATTTTTGCAGAGTCTGTTTTTGTCTAGATTAATGTTACAATGTAATACTGAATTAACTCTGGATGTGGCCATTTTACGTAATTACCATGGCATAGAGAAGTGCTGAGATCACATGACTACATTCAGCATTCTGCTATGGAAAGCAAAAGAGTGTGTCAAAATGATTAATATTCTACTGTTGGTTACTTGGCAATAGGAGTTTGCATGCAAGAGCAATACGTACTTCTTTTCAGTCTGCTATATGATACAATGTGATCCTTTTTTTTTTACAAATTTCCATTAAATATTCTTTTAGGCAGAACTCATTTTACTTTAAAAGCCCCACTGAACAAGGTAAATTTTAATAGCAATCAGATTGATAACTGGATGACTTTGAATTCCAAAGAATTGTTAGAAAAGGCTATCTAATCCTATTTTTTATTTCTTTGAAACATAAACAAATGTACCAATTTTACATACATTCCATATATACTTGATATGACCCTCAAAATTCAAGTAGATAAATCTCATTTTATACTTTTAAACAAAAATCAAAGGTATGGGCATTACCTTGCCCATGTTGGGACTATCAATAGAATGCATAAGGGTGAGGAATCCACAAGAATTGTTTAAATAATAAAGCTGTAGGATGAAGTCACCTACAAGTTTTTATGTGAAATATTGTCTGCATCCTGCACAAAACAGGGAAAGCTTACAGACATTAAGGTATAGAGCAGGGGTCTGCAACCTGCGGCTCCGGAGCTGCATGCGGCTCTTCAGCCTCCTTGTTGTGGCTCCCTTCGGCTGCTGCGGGGAGATCTCTGATGGGGGATCCCCTTCCTCCCAAAACACTGCGGAGGAGGGGGATTCCCTATCCGGTGTTCCAATGAAAAAAATCTACCAGTGAAATAAATTTACCACGGGGCGTGTACAAATGGGTGTGTACAATGACATCCCCTTCCTTTGAACCCCAATTCCTGTGGAATGGGGAGATGTACAAAACCAAAAATGTAGGTGCAAGTGGGGGACACCTGTGACTAACACCCCCTAAAATTTAATTGAATTAAAAAAATAATAAAACTTTTAAAAGTTTATAAACTGTGTTATGTTTTGCGGCTCCAGACTATTTTTCTTTAGTGGAAGAAGAGGCAAAATGGCTCTTTTGATAGTAAGGGTTGCTGACCCCTGGTATAGAGGAACTCTAGGGTTCTTCAAGCGGTTGCTAGGGGCTCTGCCAGGGGTGGTGATCAGGACCGGATGGTGATGCTCTGTAAGGGGCAGGACCCAGGCTTAACTCCTCTTGAAGAGGGGCCAGAGGAGGTCAGGGACCAGCCCCAAAAAGAAGCTCCCAAACAGACCCATATTCACGCTGATAATGGCGGAAAACCTGAAAATCTGGCCAGGGGAAGCACTGAATACCATGGTTTTATGTACTTTGTCACTTGTTTGTTTTTTGTTTGGTCACTGGAATATAGGGTGCTGGTTGCCTTATGGCCCAGCCCTAATGTTCCTCTCCATTAGTGGTAGTCTTCCTACAGGGGAACGTTCAGATTAGTACTAGGTGGTTTTGTCTGCCTGGTTTTGGCCAGGTGGGTCAAGCAACCCAGTCCCCCTGTCTGGAGCATTACACCCAATGGGAGTCAGCGCTTTCTGTTTATAGTAGGATCAAAAAGCAACCCAGTGCACTTTGTGAGGGGTTTTATGCCCTAACACTTTATTTTTACGTACACTAGGGTTATTGTTTCAGAATCACATCACCGCAGAATTAAAAAAAAAAATTATACCAGGGGTTCCCTGAGACTTGATATTTCGAGGGTTCCCACAATATAAAAAAAGGTTGAGAAAGGCTGGCTTAAACCAAAGCAAGTATGGGGCTGTAAGCCTAGGCAGTGTTCCTTTGAGCCTGTTTCTGCACCATTGCCCACTGTGTACATTAAATGAGTTTACTTTTGTTAGATTGAACCATAAATTTGTAATTGACCCGAACTGAATAGCAACATTGAATGCCGAGATATTATGGGTTGAATAAATTATGGGTTTACATGCTGCTATTGTTAATTGCTATAGTGTATTATAAGCCCCTTCGTTTTAATGAGTAAGTAGAGTCCCAGCTCCTTGCACAGACAGAAATGGCTGAGAGAGGGGTAATCATGGAAGATTTTCATTACCCTTAATGGACTGGTGTAATGGCACAACTGGTCCAGCGAAAGGTCCAGCACAAATTTAAAAAATTTTGCATAATTTTATGGGATAGTTAATGCTCTGTTAGAGATCTGTTATTACAAATGTTTAAATAAAAGAAAATCTGGGTAACTGACCATAACATGATTTAATTTAATCTAAATTGTAAACAGCAAGCAGAAACTGGAAAGACAAAAACACTACGTTTTAAGTGAGTCAATTACCCAATGCTAAGGGCCGCTTTCCAAAATATCGTTAGGAAACAAAAACACACAACATAAAGAGTTGTGTTTTAAATTGATTTTTATAGGAACACATTAAACTATTTAATCCCATGGGCAAAAGACAAAACCTATGTGACTTACTTATGGCGTTAAAAAGTCATAAGCAATAAAGAAAGAGGGCTTAAAATGAAGCTGAAGAAACATTATCATTACTTGAGAATTGAAAAAAGACAACGAAAGCTGCAAAAAAGAAATCTGGCTGCCAAAAATTTGCAATGAACAACAAGTTGTTGAAGGGAGTATGACAAATCCCCAAATAAATTTTAAATGTATTGATAGATAAAGGAATACATAAAAGCATTAAGTCCTTATAAAAAAAAAATAATTTGAAACTGGTCAAGCAGAACAAAAAGAAAACAAACCTAATAAATAAATTCTTATATGTTGTGTAATAAGGAAAATGGCAGAAATGATGTGGGATCTGGGCATAGGACTAAAGGAAAACTGTAGCACACAATATTTTTTTCTGGTAACTGTATGTGGTTTAAATTCCACTTTTAAGAATTCATGATTAGGCAGGTCATTATGGCTGAAAGGGACAGAGGAAGCCCCTTCTTCAATAATCCCACCTGCCTTATCACTCCGTGTATCCATCAAAAAGCTAAACTGCGCATGTGCAGCATAAACTTTAATTGCCAGGATACTCAGAAATTTCTGCTTCCCCTGATTCATGCCGGGAAATAAAAAACTCCAGCTTGCCGAGTTATGCTATCCTGGCCCTGTCAGTAAAGATGACTGCAAATCGTCTTTAGGAAGGGAAGAAGGAAGAAGACAGTGGCACTCTATGAGGGAATAGGGACAGTGATAATCACAGGTTTAGTTTTACTTTAATACCTGTACACTAACCTGTCTAGGAAAATTAACAGTTACAGATATGGTAACACTGCCACTGGTTTCAACAATGTCCAATTTTAATATTAAGGAATTATGGTACCCAAATATAAGCCAACAACATTAAACCAAGGCTTGCAGTTAGCAGCAGCACTGAAACCCTACCATGTTTACTCAGTTGACCACTGAACTACCTATGGGGTTTATTTATGGTGCACACATAGGCTGACAACATTGCTGACATTTACAAAGGTTTAGCGTTGTCAGCTGGAAAAATGGTCCTGTCGCTGGCAAGATCTTCTGTCGTGTTGTTCGAATTCGGGTAGTCCTAATGTTTGACCCGAATATGGCCTCCCCCATGAAGCCTAGGGCCCTCCAATAACAGCAGGGATTCTCCCCTCCATGTTTGTTGTGGCAGGCAGCCGATTGGCTGTCACTGCATGCCACACAGGCAGCCATTGGCCTATATAAGGCCAGGGCATGCCTGCATTTACCACCTCTGACAGAGATTTGCTAGCATCAGATAGATAGATAGATAGATAGATAGATAGATAGATAGATAGATAGATAGATAGATAGATAGATAGATAATAGAGAGATGGATAGATAGATAGCCAGTGTGTTACATACACGCAGCCAAAAAAGGTAAAAAAAAATACAGATATTTAATTCTAATACCACTTGCAATCTATCAAAATAAATATAAAAATTTCTGTAAAAAAAATACAGATATTTATTTCTGATACCACTTGCAATCTATCAAAATGAACAGAAAAATGTCTGTATTTCTGTAAAAAAATACAGATATTTATATTTGATACCACTTGCTAACAGAAAATTTTATGTATTTCTCTACTAAAAATACAAATATTTAAAATATTTAATTATGAATCACACAGCTCCATTACAAGTGATATAGGCCGCAAAGTAGATAGAGGCAGAGGGCCCTGAGGGAGGTGCTCGGTAAAAAAAAATTAGCCAGTTACACAGCTACATTGCAAGATATAGACCTCAGAGACTAGGTAGAGGTAGAGGGCCACTAGGGTGAGGAGTAGAAGGAGATGCTGAAGGCTGTGAACGTGCTCTTCCCATCAAGGTGTCAGCAGGCCGTGCAGCAGTTGACGACTAACCAGTACAATCTGCAGAGGGGGTTTTGAAGTCATTGCTGATCCAAGCCTTATTCATTTTCACTCATTAAGTGATTCGGTCAACATTTTCTGCAGAGAGCCGAATCCGTTTGTCACTCACTACGCCCCCAGCTGCACTGAACGCTCTTTCAGATAACACACTTGTGGCTGGGAAGGAAAAGATCTGAATGGCATGTTCTGCCAGCTCAGGCCACTGCTCAAGCTTGGATACTTAGTAGCCCAGTGGGTCCTGGCTTTGCAGGTTGCAGATGTCCCATTGGCAATTGCATCCGCTGACAAAAAGCCAGCATAGTTTGGCTTAAAAGACCTCTACCGCTGCTGCCACCCATGCCGCCTAGGGCAGTTGTTTGGCCCCCATGGCTGGTGGAACTGCCATAGGGATCCCTGCTGCTGCTGGCAGCCGGAAAGGCTGAGCACAAGTCCCTTACAAGCACTTCTTGGTAGTGCTGCATTTTAGGTCCCCTGTATTGGGGCAAGATGAGTTGTTGTATCTCCGGCTTGTAACGTGGATCCAGTAATGTAGCAATCCAATAGTCGTCAGTCTTTGTTTTTATGTGTTGTATGCGCGGATCTTTGGCTGTGCACTCCTGCATGAAGGCTGTCATGTGGCTCAAACTCCCCACAGCTGAGGTAATTCTGGACCCACACTTCTGTGGGTCGAACAGCAACACAGGGTCATCCTCCTCCTCCTCCTCCGCCTGGTCTTGCCATCCACGGAACATGCCGCCTTGTGTTTGGGTGGATGGATGCCATGTACCCTCAATATCCTCCTCTGCCCATTCCTCCCCTTCTCCCATGCCTGCAATGTCCTCCTCATCCCCTTCCACCTCCTCCTTTTCCTGGATTTTTGGTGCACTATGTCTAGTAGGCACGCATGTCCGAGATGATGTTTGAAACGTCATCTCTTGATGCAGCGTCCGCTCTGTGTCGTGTCCGAGATCCACCATCATCTGTTCCAGCAGGCCTATGATGGGGATGGTGTCACTGACACAGGCCTGATCTCTGCTGATCATCCTGGTCGCCTCTTCAAAAGGTGACAATACAGTGCACAAGTCTTCAATTTGCAGCCACTCCGCAGGGCTTAAGAAAGGTAGTGTAGGTATATGTCTGAAACGAACAGACTCTCCACGTAATCCACCACTGCTTTCTGTTGTTCAGCCAGCTGCTACAGCATGTAAAAGGTGGAATTCCAACGTGTGGCCACATCACAAATTAACTGGTGCACTGACAGGTGTAGATTTCACTGTAAATCCACCAATCTGGCACTGGCTGTGTATGACCGGCGGAAATGCGCTGACAACTTTCTGGCCTGGGTAATTCCTAAGTAAGGGCTGGCCTGGGTAATTCCTAAGGAAGCGCTGTACTATCAGGGTTCATGACGTGAGCCAGACAAGGTACGTGTGTGAGTTTCCCACAATGCAGGGCTTCCAGCAGATTGGCCTCGTTGTCACACACGACCTTGCCTGGCTGAAGTCTGTTGGGAGTTAGCCATTTCTCCTCCTGCTCCCGCAATGCACTTAGAATGGCTGCACCCATGTGGCTGAGGGAACCCAGGCTTCGCAACCTCAAGACTGCGTGGCAACGTCTGAATTGTGCACCAAAATAGCAAACTGCAGGTTGTTGCTGGCATGGAACAGATGCTGCCGAATGGGAGGTGCAAAGTGTCCCTGGAGGAAGAGGTTGAGGCACAAGAGTCAAAGGAGGAGGTGGAAGTGGAGGTTGAGGAGAAGATTGCATGGCGATATGCTTTGGGCGGAGGTAGGTATGCAGGCCTTGCTGCAGCTGCATCTTCCCCTGCTGCCACCAAAGTTACCCAGTGAGCTGTATAGGAAATATATCTTCCCACACCATGCTTGTTCAACCAACTGTCAGCTGTCAGGTGCACCTTGCCTGAAAATGAGTGCTGCAGGGCTATGGACACATTGCTCTGCACGTGTTCATGCAAAGTAGGAACACATTTTTCTGCAAAATACTGTCGCTTAGGCATAACGTACTGTGGGTTCGCACAGAGGATGCCCACCAGTCGGTAAGGGAGGAGCTCTAACACAATCAGCTGTGCAATTGCTGCATTGATAGCTTTGTTTTGGGGTCATTTGGGCCATATTTCCTCTTGTGCTCCAGCATCTGGGGGATGAAAGGTTGGATACTGCTAATGCTAACCACAGAAAGATTGGACGATGGGGTAGAAGTTGTGACGGCAATGATGCCTGGTCTTGACTGCTAGCAATGCGACAAACAGCAGCCAATCTGCGTTGCAGCTCCTGCTCACCGCTGGTGAACCTTGAAAAAGGTAATGCTCGGCTACATGCCCCACTCAAATTGCTGGCAGCAGCATGGGTAACTTTGGTAGCAGAAGGAGGAAAGGTAGCAGAGGAAGATCGAGTAGTTTGAGCTTGCTTCTTGGGCGGAGGTGGTCGCACAGAGCTCTGTGCTTTGACCAGGTGTTCCCGCCAGGTTACCGGGTGGTGGCTTTTTAAATGTGTGCTCATGCAACTTTTTCCAAGATTGTTTGGGTTTTTGCCTCATTTCAAGTGTTGAGCACACAGTTTGCAGATGACCATAGTGTTGTCATCACTATGGACATTAAAAAAATGCCCACACGGGCAAACATCTAACTGGGCCGAAAGGTGCTCTGGAGCTGGGGCTCGTGGTGGCAGTCCCCGGTTGTTGAGGCACAACTATAACTTGCCATCCACACTACATCTCAGGGCCCACCGTAGGGACAGTGGGTATCTCATTCATCCCAATAGCTACACCTTGTACACTGTCAATTAAGGATGATGGCCTCAAGCTGTTGCTGCTGTCACTGCCTGCCCAGTACCCAGCTCTAGATGGCAGTTAACAATGCTGTCCACACTCTGTCTCAGGGCCTGCCGCCCCCTCCTCATGCTGTTACTGCTGCCGCCTGCCCACTGCCCAGTACCCAGCTCTAGATGCCAGACTAGACTCAAGCTCAACAGGGTGTTCTTTCCCCGCTGAGTCCGCCAAGCCCATTCTGTTTCCTGTGGTTTCGCTACATAGTAGGTAGGGACAGATTGGAATCTCGTTCATCCATTCATGTCTCCAATAGCTACAGCTTCAACACTGTCCATATAGGTGATGGCCTCAACCTCTAATGCTGTCCTTGCTCATTCTCAGGGCCCAGCGCCTCCTCCTCATGCTATAACTGATCCCGCCTGCCCAGTACCCAGCTCTGGATGCCAGTTACCAATGCTGTCCACGATCCATCTCAGGACCCACTGCCTACTTCTCCTGCTGTTGCCACCTGTCAGTACTCCATTCATAAATATGGCATTACAGCCATCTAGGTGGCATTGATGGTGCACTACACCCTACTCTAGATGCCAGTTACCAATGCGGTCCCCGCTCCGTCTCAGTGCCCATCGCCTCCTCCTCCTCCTGCTGCTGCCACCTGTCACTTGTAACTTATAACAGAGCTGTATAGCTGGCTAATTTTTTGACTGAATGACCCCCTTCAGAGACCTCTGCCTGTACTCTGAAGCCTGTGTATGGCTTGTAACAGAGTGGTAAAACCTGGTGGCTAATTTTTGGACCAGAGGAACCCGCTTGTGCCCCTCTCTGCCTGTACTCAGAGACCGTATAAAATCCGACATGTTCCCTTGACCGCCCCATAAAATGGCCTTGCCAGCAACAGAAAAAAGGCTTCCTTATTATTTTTTTTACTTGTACAGTGTTGTGCAGAGCTGGGGCAGTCTTGACATGTCTTTTTAAATGTATTTATAGGCTGTAGAAGCTCTACACAGTGCAGAAAAAAAATACTGAATTTTTCCCCCATTGACTTTATTAGAGTTTCGAATTCGACGTTCGATCACCCGAATAATTATGCAATATTCAACCGAATAGCGGTCGAATCGAATAATGAGCTATTCGACCAACACTAATTTTCAGGCAAGGCACAGATTCAAAATAACATATTTGTAAAACATATGCAGAAAATGTAAAGCAAAATAAAAATATATTAAGCTTTTGCATAAAACACTGGAATTACAGCACAAAAAACATTAACTTATTCTTTAGGTGCTACAAGGTAAAATACAATTCTTTTTCTATAAATCTGACTGCATTTATCCGATAGTAACTCAATCTGGCAGTTTTACAGGCTGCCATTTGTGATCTGTATACAAACACCTTTTTGTTTGTCTAAAGAAAGGTTGCTGAAATCACCGTAACCTCACTTTAACGATCAGTCATGCACACCACTGTTCAAACTCAGCTTAAAGGTCATGCTAGGAAAATGATAGATGCACAGTGACTCATGAAACTAGCTAAAATGACAAAGTTTTCTACAAGTCTTAAGTTCAGTTATTGAGCAAAAATGGGGATAATCTGATCCTTTAGGATGGGGGCTTGGAGTGACAGTAACAAAGTTATCCTATAGAATAAAACCTTGGAAGGTCTAACGAAAGAAGTTGGTTGGATTCTTTGCATCAACCAAGGAAAAAAGTTGAACACAAAAATGCAGTAGAAAAAAAAACTCTTCCTGCAAAAGTATTTCTGGCCCTATCACCTTTCACACTTGCAGTGGAAAACTGCACAGGTAGCCATTCCCAGTTGAAGAGCAAACTGCTATATGCTAAGGAGCAGAAAAACCACACCAGAGGTCAACAACTGCACACACTGGGGGTGGAATTGAGGCTCACCTGGTCCCCACGAGCCTGCGGCTTTGTCCAGCCTGATGCTCCAGTGGCACATTGGCTTTGCCCGACTGGCATCAGCGTCATTTTGGCTTCGCATACCCAGCGTGTGAGGGGATACGAGGCTATAGGATTCAGATGCCAGGCGGGCATGCGACGTGTGTACGTGCGGGCAGCATGCACTGGGGGGCGGGACCGATGTGAAATTTAAAATAACAAGTATTTTTAAATGTCAAATGTACCGCTTTGACATTTAAAAATACTCAAACAATCATACCACCAGGGAGGTTAACATACATAAAAACATTACCATATGATTGAGGTAGGGAAATAGGATTGTGAGCTTCTTTCAGGGACAGCTAGTGACATGACCATAGACTTTGTAAAGCGCTGTGTAATATGTTGGCATTAAATAAATACTGTATAATAATAATAATCATATTAATCCAATTTACAGAAGTCAAAGTGAATGAATATAATAGCAAAATATGAAAGAACGTTTTCTGGTTTAGTACATTTCATGGCACTCTTTAAATACAGAAAAAAATACCATATAAAAAGATAAGTGAAAAAATGAAAAGATTTGATGTTAAAAAGCTAAATGCAGACAGAAACATAAAGCGGAAATATAATGGAGAAATTAATAAGAATATACAAGCCGAACATGTAGATAATGAAAGGAAATAGAGGGAAGATGGGAGAAAATTAAAAAAGTTATAATGGAATCTGCAGAAAAGTTTTGGATTATGAAACTTTATGAAGTAACTCGCTTGATGGGGAGAGTAGAAGGAAATTACAGCAAAGAAAAAGTCAGGGGACAAAAACAAGATCAAGTGTAGATATATTTAGTAAAAAATATAGAATGATAACTTTGCAATAGAAACAAAAAGGGAGGAAAAGCACTGGGATCAAAAGAGTTAAAAACATTCTTGTTAAAGAGAATAGAGTAAAATATTAAAGCGTGTCTATCACAAATGCACAAAAATGTTTATTTAAAAAATTGTCACAAGCTACAAATGATCTAAATCAAGATTGTGTGCATCAAATTCTTGTGCAAATCCAATTATTACTTTGTAAAATTGGAGGTGACACCATCACTGTGCTGATGAGGTCAGAGTTGTCTGAGGGTCCCATAGGTCCGCCCACTACAAACTGCTCAAGGAAAGCTAGTATGGATGAGTGGAACAAGTAAAGACGCCATCACTGAAAAAACTCATAAAAGGTCCCATTGTTTTCAGATCCAGTGACAATGGTGACCAGGAAAAAAAGAGACTGCAAATTGCACTTAAGGAGACATAGAAAGTAATACAAACCTAATGGTTTCATCACACAAAAATGTTTTAGCTATAGATACACTTCAAAAAAGTTTGAAATGCAGAATTTAAAAGAAAAATGAAAAAAAAAATCTAATTTTATGACCCAGAAAAAGGAAGATCTATCATAAGATGAAGCAGAAATAGCCATTAAACGAGAGAGAGACAGTAAAGCACCAAGAGAGAATGGTTTAGGATTAAAACTTAAAAATTGAAAGGAAGACTTTATAGCAGTCTATACATAAAAGGGAATCCATGAAATAGAAGGAGGAACTAATGTTGAAAGAAAGGGGACTGGGTCTCACCTACCCTATGCTAACAAGACATAAAACATTGTATGTAAGAATTATAATGGTATCTCCCAACTAAAAATCTATACATATATAAAAATAGATGTATGTATGTATGTGTGTATGAATGTTCAACCATCACTCGAAAACGCATAGAGACATTTCAACCAAACTTGCTATACATATGACTGAGACTCATGTGAGTTCACCAGTCATCTTTGTACAGTGCTATATGTCAGAGCTATATTTGTATGTATGTATGTATGTGTGTATGTATCTCTAGGAAACGCATGGAGACATTTCAACCAAACTAGCTATGTTCCACCATCACTCAGAAACGCATTTAGACATTTAAACCAAACTTGCTAGACATATGACTCAGACTCATGTGAGTACACCGCTGATCTTTGTACAGTGATGTGGTATATGTAAGAGGTATATTCGCATGTATGTATGTATGTATGTGTGTATGTACAGTATGTGTGTATATATTGCTCAGTGACAGTGTACCTTTTGCTTACATACTTTTTTGGACTCTTTTACAAATTTCTGGCCTGTAATAACATTGTACAACAGCGTGGGACTCGAGTACAGGAAATGAGAGAAAAAGCTACTACATCTAGAGCTTCAGAGACAGTACAACAGTGTGAGACCCAACTAAAGGAAATTAAAGAGTTACTACATCTAGAACTTCAGAGACAGCGTGACACCAGAGTACAGGAAATGAGAGAAAGAGCTAATACATCTAGAGCTTCAGAAACAGTACAACAGCGTGAGACCTGTGTACAGGAAATGAGAAAATGAGCTACTTCATCTGGAGCTTCAGAGACAGTACAAAAGCGTGAGGCCCGACTACAGGATAACAGAGATAGGGCTACTACATCTAGAGCTTCAGAGACAGCACAACAACATGAGGCCCGACTACAGGATAGCAGAGATAGTTCTCTGTCTTTTGATTCTTTTCTTTTCAACTCCTAATAGTCTAAGCTAACAGGACCCTAAAAGCACTCAGTACGTTGGGAAAGCACAGACAGCATTTTAGCAGGATGATCCTGCAGTGTTTAAGGAGGAATTGTAACCCAGAGCAGTAAAGAGGAGCTGTCTGGCTACTTACTTTGGCTTACCCTCCACTTACCTGTGCCCTATGTGAAATGTGTTGCTGTTTACTGTCTAGAGACAGTAAAACAGCGTGAGACCGGAGTACACAAAATGGAGAGCTACTACATCTAGAGCTTCAGAGACAGTACAGCAGCATGAGGCCCAACTACAGGATAAGAGAGATAGAGCTACTACATCTAGAGCTTCAGAAGATAGAGCTACTACATCTAGAGCTTCAGAGACAGTACAACAACGTGAGACCCGACTACAGGATAAGAAAGATAGAGCTACTACATCTAGAGCTTCAGAGACAGTACAACAGCGTGAGACCCGACTACAGGAAATGAGAGAAAGAGCTTCTACATCTAGAACTTCAGAGACAGTACAACAACATGAGACCCGACTACAGGATATAAGAGATAGAGCTACTACATCCAGAGCTTCAGAGACAGTACAACAGTATGAGACCCGACTACAGGATAAGAGAGATAGAGCTATTACATCTAGAGTTTCAGAGACAGTACAACAGCGTGAAACCCGACTACAGGATAAGAGAGATAGAGCTAATAGAGCTTGTAGTTACTGTCAAGTCAAGAAGTTTAAATCTGAGTCTCCTGGTATTTGCTGCAAAAAAGGAAATGTCAAACTCAGCCAACAGGTAGGCCTGGAGCATGTGAGTGAAAGGAGGATAGTGGAAGGCCAGGCATGACGGTGCAGACAGGCAGGGAGACAGCAGAGGGTTAATCATTAGGTAATGGCACATGCAGAGTGTGCAGAGCATGGGGACAGGGGGAGGGGGGGGGGAAGAGGCACGAGGAAGGGATGAAAGGAGGGGTCAATTGGTAATAAAAAGGTCAGGAATGAGACAATAGAGGCTTTTTACCAGGGACAGCAAGAGAGGAAAGTTTTTCCCGCCCTCCCTCCCCAAATTTTTTTTTTGTTTGTTTGGCAATTTAAGTGTTGGGCGGTTGAGGTCCTCGGGGGAGTGGGTTGTTTTTTGGTGATATTTATGTCGGAGGACCCACCTAAGGTGTGGAGTTCCCGGTGTGGTAAATTGTTGGTGGGGGGTCTGCACCAGGAGGGGTATGGTGTTCCTGGGCTGGATGTATGGGAGGCTGGGAGCAATTTCATTGATACGGTGCAGAGCCCAAGGTTGTTAGAAGTGGTGGACCCTCAGAGGACCTGCAACTAAAAATTGTATTCGGAGTTCTACTGAAAAAGTATTGTTGTTGTTATATTGGTTATATTTTGGTATTGTTATTATATTTGTTCAGTTAAAGTAATTTACATTTTGTAATGGTTATGTATAGATATTTATATTTATATATAGTTCTAATTAATATTTATATATT
>NC_092871.1:83775765-83849655 GCF_032062135.1 Pyxicephalus adspersus | reverse complement strand
CCGGAGTACTCGGAGGAAACCCACGCAGACACGGGGAGAACCTGCAAACTCCATGCAGATAGTGTCCTGGGTGGGATTCGAACCCAGGACCTAGCGCTGCAAAGGCTGGAGTGCTAACCCCTGAGCCACCGTGCTGCCCGTTAGATTTGTTATGATAAAATAGTTGTTTAATAAAAGGCCTGCGGGCCATTTAAGCAACGTTGGTGTGTTTAATGAGTATAGGTGGGGTAGATAAGGTTTTGGGAGGGGGAAGGGGTAATTAAAGATTGAAGGGTTTAGTTTGGGAGCAAGTTGACTGAGCTATGTCTTGCCACAGTCATGGAAACCACCACAAAAACTTTAGAATTATACATCAGCAAATACCTCAGAGTCAAATCATTTTCTTAAAACATCAGAAAAAACAATTTATGTTTCCAAATGACATCATTCGGCACCACATCAGTTGTTCAACAGCTTGGATTTCCATCCACATGCTGACAGATGACACTGACAGATCAAGCACCAAAATTTCTACAACTATATTTTATTGAAAACGAACTAATAGAAACTGACCAGAGGTGCACCTACATCTCAGGAACAAAAATTCAGATTGTCTTAAAGATGCAAAGCATGTTTCATAAGCACAATGTTCTAATTAAAACATTTAAAACAGCATTGGAAAATATGCCGTTAATTTAGGTTCATTTAATTGTATTTTAATTGTATATTGTACCTAAACATGTCTTTGATTTAACATTCTAGCTTTATTTGATACCTTTTCCTCTATAATATAGGATTGCAATAAATAAAAACCCAGACAATTCCAGTTAATCAGCTAGTCATAAACATAGTTAATGGCAAAAATATTGGCAATAACTTTGGGTTGAGACCAACCATATGCTTTCCAAAAGACTTACACCATTGTTAATGGAGCTATTGTAAGACAATGTCTTACCATGCATTTTGTTTTATATAAATCCACCCTGTGCCCATTAACCAAGAGAGGAGTATTCACGCAAAGGTCAGAGTTTTCGTCATTGGCATGCATGCAATGCCTTTAATTAATGGGTGCACCTACACCAAATGCTCTTGGATGCCATTTATGAAACTTTCATAATTTTTTTTCAATATTTCACTATATTAGGCCTTATTTTTCCATTTTATTTTCAGACTCACATTTTGTTTGAACATCCTTGCCATAGAGACTAGGAATGGTTGCTCAAATGTCCACAAACCTTTCGCCATACAGTGTCATTAGAATGTAAAAAAGGAAACAACAGATCTCAGAAAAATACTAATTTTAATAACTTAACACACTCCAAAATTTGCAGATAAAAGTTATCAAGTTCTAATTAGATCATTTAGTATATAAAGTTCCTGAACTTGGTGTTCGAAGCAAATAGGCTGATCAGAAAATACGCGAACGTAAGGTGTTAGGAAAACTTGATGAAGCCATATGGTAGAGTTAAATTAGGAAGTAGCGAGTTTATATTTAGATGGACTGTAGAAATGGTAACATAATTACAAAAAAAAATTTAGAAGGAGGGAGCATGCAGAGAGAAGTGAAAAGGAGAGGGGTGCTAATAACAAGGGCCAGAAGAGGAATCAGTAGGCCAGGGAAGGATCTTTTTTGCCCTGGTGTGCAAGAATGAACAGTGCCTCCCATCAGTTGCTGAAAGTGAAACATTGTAAATATTTATGTGTTTCATTAAATGATCACTGCAAGTAGCAGCAGTTAATTTTTAAGTAAAAGGCATTTGCCTAATCCCCCTGTCGGTATAATTATTGAGGATTTTTAAATGCAAAAGCGGTGCATTTAAAAATCCTCATTATTTTAAATTTCCCACCAGGTTCCGCCTACCTGCATGACTGTACCGCCCTCCAGTCAGGCACTCTCAAGCAGATGCCCAGCTGGCATCTGCTTCCTCTGACCTCACGTTATCAACGTCCACAAACTGGGGACAGAGTTGCCTGCATCGGCAGGGAAAGAAGACGCCGGACATCACTGGAGGATGCCGCGGACATTGCTGGAGGATGTCGCTGGAACTCGCGAACAAGGTGGGAGTTTTAACCTCCCTGGAAATTCCACCCAGAGTGTGGCTCGGGGTTATTGCTTTTAGTATGGAACATCAAATAAAATTATATATACAAATGGTCCTTATAGAGAACTCGCTTCCATTCACTTTAAGGTCATTACAAGGGACAAGGGGTCACTCTTTGTGTTTGGTGTAAAAGAAATTTAAGCTCTGGATAAGGAAGGGATTTTTCACTGTAAGGTCTGTGAAAATGTGCAATAGGTTCCATTAAGAAGTAGTTTCAGCCACTACTATAGATTGATTTAAGAAAAAGCTGGATGATTTCTAGAAGCACAGAATATAACTGGGTATTAAAGCTTTGAAGTAAGGATAACAGGGACTGCTGACCCAGGGAACATCCGATTGCCTCATGGAATCAGGAAGGGATTTTCCCGTTGGATCAAAATGTACCAGAGGTTTTTTGCCTTCCTCTGGACCATCTATGTCCTTAAGGTTTTATCTAGGATATGTTTATTTCCCTAGTGGTTGAACTTGATGGACTAACTATGTAGTGTGTGCAAAGAAGGTTGCGCATTCAGGGCCCCATCTTCTCAGGGCCCTATTTAGGATGGGGATACATGAAGATTAAAAAAATTGCTGTGCATTTGAGGCCCTACTTCATAATATCCTGAGATCCATGGGAGGCATGCATGGCCACATCTAATCTTTCCCATTCAAGACTTTTGTCTTTTATTCATGTCTTTAAGTGGAACTGAACTCATTGGTGGCGGGTAAGTTTTTGCCATATTGTGCAAAAAATGAACAGCATACTTGTCAATTAGGACACTGCCCTGCAATGATGACAGGCCCAGGAACATATCACCACGGCATCCCACAAAACCACCATCTTTGCCGGTGACTCTATGGAGGATATCCAGATCCACAATATTCTACTTTGGCTATTGGATGGCGGGTGAATTTGTGCCATGCCATGTAAGGGTCAAACATAAAAGAGAAATTTTGCATGTCTATTTTGCCAGAAACCTCTACCTCCTGGAACCTTTTTTTTTGCCAGAGGCTCAATAGCTCCTAATACCTCCAGAAAGGTGACATACTGTACATACTATCCAGTGAAAATGTGAACATCTAGCCTGGTAATATTCCCACTGAGCTGTGATCCCGTTTGCTGGTGGTTTAGGGTTTCAGGGTCATGAGTAGGTATGGTTGGTTGTTGTAAAGTGTGAAATATATATAATGAGCCAGCTGGTATTATATACAGTGTACAGCACACCAAAAGCTGATGACTTTCAAGGATAAAGTGGACCTTTCTTTGGACTTCCAAAAACGTAATAGGCTGCTTTCCCTGTGTTTTTAATCATTTTTTTTAAACTTTCCACCCATTCCGCCTTCACTGATGTGGCAGTAAAGACCCTAGGGAAACCCACTGCTTCCTGGGATACGTATATTACATATCTCAGGAAGCTGCAGGCAGCTCCTTCTGAGCATGGCCGAGTTTGGGCACTGCACCTTTGGGGGCCTTCTTCAAAATGATATACACAATTGTACAATCTCACGCATGAGAAGAGTGAATTTGTAGGTTCTTTATATACATTTGGAAGAAGACACATCCCCCAATCTTACACATATGTTGTGTGAGATCATGCAACATTATCAAAAAGCAGGAAGAATGAAGATGGCAATGTGGGACATAATAGATAGCTCCAGAAAGTCAGAACACAAGACAGCATGCCACTTGTGAGTGAGTTGAAGTAAGTACATTGCTCAAAGGCTTTCAACAAGAAAGGGTCAGTGATTTTTTTTAAATCAAGTTCTGCTCTAGGTGGTTTCTAAGTGACAAATATTCTATCAAATAACCAACAAATGGTTAAATCTGAATTCTCTCTCACACATATAATAAAAGCTATAGAATTAAAAGTATAAGAAGCAAACTTCTAAAAAGAACATAATGCCATTATATGTTTAAACGGGTAAAGTATCCAATAAAGAGGTACAAAAGACACACGCATCCAATTTCTATCATATTAAGAACTGGATAATAATAGACATAGCTATAAAAGTCACTCAGATTTGTATAGAATATGACAGAATTATGTGACTTAGGGGAACATGCTGTGATGTGAGACTATGAAAAATAATATAAAGACAATATGACACCAAAGGTGCCTTCTTAAGCAGCTTAAAGTCTTAAATATCTCGAGTCACACCACGTTGAAGCAGCAGCAGTGGCGGAAATACAGCAAGTTCCCCAATTAATCCTGCAACTATAAAATATACTGTATTACCCAATTAATCTTATAACTGTAAATTCTTCATTAAAACAAAATTGAAAAAAAAAATCAGCTTCTAAAGAATACTGTAGCCATTTTAGTACAATAATTTTAGATCTTTTATTAATGTATATTTAAAGCTAAAAACCTTTTTGCTAGTTTTGTGTAGAGTGCGGAAGGATTAGATGTAAGGCTGGCTTTTAACTGGCATCCACATCTTGGGTAGAGAGATTTGTCTTTACTTCCTGCCCTGCTGGGAAAATCTGCACAGGGATGAATATAAAAGTCTAGTGTAAGAAAAAGAAAAGAAATGGACTAGTGTTGTTTAGATTCTGGTTGATTGCAATATCGACCTAAACATCCTACGTGCTAGTTGGTTCTTTTAGAACCAAGCCGTATTTTTGTTTTGAATTGGTTGTACATTATATAAGGGGTCGTGTTCTCATTAGCTTAGTGTTGCCAGAGGCTCAGTTGCTTCAGGCAATGAAAAAACTGCCTGTTGTACGTGCTAACAAACGTGAACAAATGTAAACATGTAGCCTACTGTAATATACACACAGGGCAGCACTCCCATTAGCTAGCGGTTTTGTTTGGTTGGTGATGGACAGGTGTGGCAATTTATACATCATGCCAGATGTTACAATACACAATGGACTGCACCCCATGAGCTGGTGGTTTTCAGGAATGTGGGTAGACGCGGTTCAACTGGGTTTGGCAAAAATGAACCAAATAAAAGACAGCCATGTTTGCCTATTTTTAAACAGACCCTTTAGATAACTATATCACCAATATACTTTAAATTCTGTTAGAACTGTGCAAAAGTAAAGATCCCATCATGAAAACCCAACATAGTGCGAGCATTGTCCCTGGAACCACAAAACTCTATAATGTAGGCAACAATTAGGATGAACCTGCAATGTTCCCTTGCTATATGCTTATATAGGTAAAATTTTTAGAGAGTTACATAGTAGGTCAGGTTGAAAAATGACAAACAAGTACAACCACTAGGGAAATAAACATATCCCAGATATAAAACCCTACGGATATAGTTGGTCCAGAGGAAGGAAAAAAAAAACCCCTGGTACAATTTGCTCCAACAGGGGAAAATAATTCCTTCCTGATTCCATGAGGCAATCGGATGTTCCCTGGATCAGCAGTCTCTGTTATATTTACTTTAAATCTTTCATTCCCAGTTTTATTCTGTGCTTCTAGAAATCATCCAGCTTTTTCTTAAAGCAATCTATTGAACTTGCTGAAACTACTTCCTGAGGGAGCCGATTCCACATTTTCACACACCTTACAGTGAAGAATCCCTTCCTTATCCGGAGCTTAAACTTCTTTTCCTCCAGATGTAAAGAGCGCCCCCCTTGTGCTTTGTAATGATCTTACAGTAAATAATGGGGAAGAGAGTTCTCTATATGGACCATTTATATATTTATACAAGGTGATCATATCCCCCTTATACGTCTATTCTCAAGGGAGAATAGATTCAGTTCAGCTAATCTCTCCTCATAGCTGAGCTCCTCCATTCCTTTTATTAGTTTAGTTGTCCTTCTCTGCACTCTCTCCAATCCCACAATGTCCTTTTTGTGAACTGGTGCCCAAAACTGGACTGCATATTCCAGATGTGGTGTGACCAATGCTTTGTACAGGGGCAGGATTATGTCACTATCTCTGCAGTCTATTCCTCTTTTATTACAAGAAAGTACTTTACTAGCTTTAGATATTGCAGCTTGGCATTGCATGCTGTTATTAAGTCTATGATCTACCAGAACCCCCAGATCCTAACGTTGCACTCTCTGCCTAAAGCGAACTGGGAGGCTAGCTGCACCATCCCTGCACGCGGTTGCTCTCAGGACTTATGTGTGCAAGGGATGTTGCCTGAGGAAGGACTGAAAGTGGTCCAGGAGCCCACAGATAATGTAGGTAAAGATTCCAGCATATGCAAGTACAGAACACTGAGCCAGAGGTCATATACAAGTACAATTAATCAGTCCACCAGTCCAGGTATTTAAGGGCAAAGATAAAGCAGAGTTTTGGACGCAGGCAAGAGGTCGGTCCAGGCAGCAGAAAGTCACAAGGTCAGGAACAGGCAAATTCAGCAACAGTAAATCTAACAAAATGACACACCAGCAGTAAGCACAGCTTAATGCCACAAAAGACACTCATTAGCTGCAGTATAACTCCAAATCCCTTTAGTTGTATAGGAGTCTAAGAGCAGGAGATTTCTGAAACACCAGTTACAGTTAAAAAGAAACTGGGGATGCGGTAAACTGCAGAGCGGAGGACTGCCATTTTTTTTTTATCTCCCCTGCTGCTTTAAGTGATGCTGTCAAAGAGAATTAAAGGGTGCGCTAACCTGTGGTGGCTTACTTCACAGGATTGCTGGCTGGACAATTGCTTCCTAACATCTAGTATGCAACCAGTTGTATGAAGCAAACAAATGTTCTATTCAGCAAACTATACCAGCTACATAAGTACTTTTGTAAATTGTTTGAGTTTCATACTGGTTGCAGGGCTAATCCATATAATAGTCTTGGAACATCCTGTATTGTGTTCTTCAAGCCTGAAAACTGCACATGTCACAGAGATCACAGGCTCTCAAAATGACTCTTATTCTGATTATACTGACTTGATTAAAAGCTGCAAGGTCACAGTCATCTCTCATTCATTAGCAGAAGGTTAAGGCCAGGGTGTAATTAGAACTGTGGATGTAGTAAGCACGCTCAAATCTGCTAATATTGACATAGTTCAGATCATTTGCTGGAAATGGCATTAGGCTTTTAATTATATTGCAGTCAACTTAGCTTGCAGTGCTTACCACCAACTGAGGTCTGATTTATAGGTTGATGGTATATATGAGCATGAATATCCACAAGTCCAATATCTATATGCAATATATCTGTAAAGGTTCCCTATTAATCCAGGTCATGGTAAATAGTAGTAGAAAGTCACATTCATTTGGACTTGGTTTTGGAATGTTCAAGACAGCTTTTTAAGACACTTCAAGTCTCTCCAATGCTTTATTCATCTGTTCCCATTCTATGTGTCATGTGAACCGAACTAAAAACACTGCCATTATCATTGTTCTGGTATACTGGTCCTACATAGAGTAGAACCAATCAAAGTATTGACTACCTCTTACTGAAATCACAGAACTCCCCTGGTAATGGCTTTACCTGATATTTCCTGCAGGTAATGCTTTGCAGGAGACACAACAGGAAATAGAAAAAAAAGAAACAGGTAATCTTTCCACGTGAATCCATGAATGTCACAAGAATGTCCCTATAGAGGAATTTATTTGGTAATGGTCAACAGGATAAATAGGGGGTGAATCTTCCCAATGGAGGCACAGGTAGCTATAAAACTTGACATCCTATCCTATCCATCCTCTATTGCATTTACATTGTACATTGTATTGTATTGTATTAAAAATAGAAAATTACAAATGATCTTAAAGTGTAACTTTCATTAAAAAACAACTAGTTAAAACCACGATTTCAGTGAACAAACCATGCCCAACAAATCCCATCGAAAAGAGCTGTCTCGGCTTCCTATTCTTTCCAGGGCTTGCCATTTCTTTCAATGCCACCATCGTCTTGCTTCTTCTTTCCTGGTTTTTCATGATGTTTCCCAATCTCGCACTATACAGGTGTGAGATTGGGTGATTTGTCTTGCTCCAAATGTAACAAAAATGAACATTGATCTCACTGCACATATGTGAAATTGAGGGCTTGCTTTTTCATATTTTATGAAATTGCCTGCTAATGCAGTACTGCATCTTGGGGCATGCAGAGAAGGAGCATCCGGCAGTCTCCTGAAATATGTAACCTAAGTAACCCATGAGACTGCAGGCTTCCTCTTTGGGACTTTGCTAAAAAAGTTAAAAAGTTATTTCAAGGATTTCCCCCATGTTAAAAAAGGTTGGGAAACACTGATATACACTGTGTTTGAATAGACTGGGGGTGAAACTCAGTAGAGGCAGGACTTTGTTTCCTTAGTTCAAATAGAACAAGCTGTAGTTTTTACCTTCCACATTAAAAGACTCATTTTTTTCAATGACATCATTATTCTGAAAAAAGCTCACTAATGAAAATGGATCTGAGGGAGGCAACTGCAAAACTAAAAACATATATTTAAAAAAAAAAATAAAATGATTTAAAATAGAAGAAACATGATTTATAGTTATTGTTTTTATAGTTTATAGTTATATTTGTAGTTTATACTTGTTAGTTATTATTCAACATTTAATGACCAGCAAGGACTAAGGACTATGAAAAGCAAATTGGACCGACTTCTGAAAAAGTTTTTCATTTGCTTTGTTTTGGACCAAAGAGAGGTTGGGATTTCTGAGGATTCAATACCTTCAATAAACAAAAAAATTCTGTAAAATACATTTGTTTTTGGTGGATGAGTCAATTCTTTGCTCTTTTGAGGAGCTGCCATTGTATCCAACCATTCTGGGTGTCTCGGAATGCATGTCCCCATCGGATGCTGGGATTCTCTCATTAGCCACTGCATTGTTATTATTTTGTGCATCCAAAAACAATTCTTTTTAGCTTACCAAAATGTCTGCCAGTAGGATTTATTCTCAAGCAAAACAACTACCTTAAAAAATACAAAAACTTCCACTGTCCTCTCCTACCTGAGGGTCTTCTCAGGCGCTTGCTGTCCAGTCACCAAATCATAACCTCGTTCCAAGGTGTTGTACGGCCAGGGGCTGAGAAAAGAAGACATTTTTTGAATATTTATATACTTCGAATCAATCTCCTACAATATCCTGAGTAACTAAGATTCACTGCAATATATTCTTGTATTCTGAACTTGGATTTACTACAATTATTTACATTTTTATTTCACTTTCTTAATTGCTCCTATACGTTTCATATGGATGAGTGATCATTTTGTTCAGTTTTTAAAAAAATGTAGAGTGTTTTACGTATTCAGGTCTTAATAGCATGGATATATCAACACTTCAATCTTGTTGCTTACAGAGAGGCAAGGGGGTATCATGACCCTAAATGTTCAATTGACTGTCATGGACCACAGGAAGACAAACGATCTTGATTACAATGACCTTTATCAGCCTCATCATATTGTAGGTATTGTATTGGAAACACTACACTAAACAGTGAAGTAAGGACACAGGAAATTGCAGTGTTCATGTTATTTTACCTCCCTCTAGCACAGAATAAAGCAGGAAATGTTAAAAAAATTATTATTGATGACATGTGACATATAAATTGTACATAAAAAAAATAAAAATTTAAATCGATAATAAAATTCCTCTGTGGTTTCCAAGTTGCAGTCAGCAAAGAAAAACACACAAATAACTGTACATAATAAAAAAGATTATATTGTGCACATGATCAATGGTATAGACACAGTCGCTGAGCAACAAAACTGTTTAATATTGAAAACAATGCGCAAACAAATACATCACAAAACTTTGCAGGACCAAAAAAAAAAAACATTTACAAAAAGAAACCTTGATAAGAACTACTGTGGAACAACACATCGATATTTCTGTTACCAAGATACAAGATTATCTAGCAAGCATTAACTGTTTCTACAATTCCCAGAGAAGACAAAGACACAAACACAACACAAGCACATAAAACACATTTCAATATATGTATCCCTTTAGGCAGTAAAAGTCTCCATCTTATGTATTGGTAGGCAACATCCCAGAACCTATGTGCCTCCAAGGATTCACTCCACACGAAAAGCCTACCATGGTAGACTCAACAACAAACGTACTGATATCTGTAAAATTACTGTATTGGGTATTTATTCATCTCCAGGAGCTAGATGCCCAAAAAAGCTAAACCGACAAATAACAGGACAGCTCCCTTATGAGCTCCCAGGGAGATTTTGTAACCATCAGGAGCCATTTAGATCTCATTGCTCCTTGAAGGCTCATAATTATGCCTTTGCCATGGACTCCAAAATGCTGCCAAAATTTCTACAAAATATCTATATGCAAGGCATGTGAAATAGTCCGTTGATTTGCCAGTTTCATATAACCTACAGACAACCAGTGATTCTTTACTGTTAGCACCAGACTCTAACAAATAAATAAAAATACAATGCCTGGCCAAAAATAGTTTCCTAGCCTGTGGGGGCAATGTTACAATCTAGGGTGCCTGTTGGGGAAATGTTATGTCCTGGGTTGCTTAGGGGGGCCGGGGTTTGATCTGGGCTGCCTGAAAGAGCAGTGTTGTGATTTGGAGGCTTATGGGGACAGTGATATGATCTGAGGTCCCTGTGAGAACATTGGTAAAATCTGGGGTCCCTCTGAGGCCAGTGTTATGATCAGGGGTCTCTGTGGGGCCAGTGTTATGATCTGCAGTCTCCACTAGGGATAAGTGAGAATGCCTCCGGCGAAATTTCGGCGAATCGATTTTGTGAACCCATAGGAAGTTCCAGGAAATAAGTACAGGAGGATTTCCAGGGCTGCATTCCTGTGTGCAATTCCCGGCACTGGAGGTTAATTAACTTTTAATGCCTGGGGATTGCAGTGGATTTCCAGGGCTGCATTCATTCATACAGCCCTGAGAATCCTGTGTGTGATCCCCGGGCACTAGAGGGTAATTAACCTCTAGTTCCCAGGGATCACAGTGGATTTCCAGGGCACTAGAGGTTAATTACCTCTAGTGCTTGGGCATCGCAGTAGATTTCCAGGGCTGCATTCATTCATGCAGCCCTGGGAATCCTGTGTGCAATTCCACGCACTAAAAGTTAAATGGGGACAAGCCTTCCTATTCAAAACCTCTAGTGCTCTCTGGCTGAGGAAAGGAAAATCCTGATGACGCTTCAACGCCAACCAGAGAGCACTAGAGGTTTTGAATAGGGAGACTTGTCCCTTTTTAACTTCCAGTGCGTGGTATCGCACACTGAGCTGATCAATAAATGCAGCCGTGGTTGCATTCATTGATCAGCACAGCCCACAATTTTTTTTTAATTAAAATTCTGTCTCATTTGGCGAATATACACTGGTCATTCTCGCTTACAATTTCCATAAACGGATTCGCCACAAGATCGAGTTTTCAAAACTCCCTCATCCCTAGTCCCTATGAGGTAAGTGCTACAATCTGGGGTCCCTATGAGGCCAGTGTTATTATGTGGGGTTCTTTTGAGGTCAGTGTTATGATCTGGGGTGCCTTATGGTTGCTTCAGTTGGTCAGGTCTAGTTTCAGCAACATTAAATGCCTAACAAACAAGGTCAGTTGACTACCTGAATTTACTGAATTACAAAGTATGTATGTATTTCCAAAAATTTCCTTCCGTGGTGAGATTGGCATCTTGCAAAATGACAATGCCAGGATTCATTGGGGTCAGATTGTAAAAGAGAGATTCAGAGAGCATGAGACATCATTTTCACCCATGAATTGTCTACCACAGAGTCCAGATCTGAACTCCATTGAGAATCTTTGAGATGAGCTGGAGAAGATATTATACAGCTCCGACTCTCCCATCATCAATATAGGATCTTGGGGTGCATTGAATACATTTTAAAAATACATTGCCTGGCCAAAAAATGTTTTCCAAGCCTGTGGGGGCAATGTTATGTTCTGGGGTGCCTAGGGGGGCAGTGTTATGATCTGGGGTATTTACAGGAGCAGTATTATGATCTGGAGTGCCTGTGGGACCAGTGTTATGATCTGGAGTGCCTGTGGGACCATTGTTATGATCTGGGCTGCCTGAAAGGGCAGTCTTATGATTTGGGGGCCTGTGGGGACAGTGTTATGGTCTGGGGTCCCTGTAAGGCCAATGTTAAGAACTGGGGTCCCTGTGAGTCCACTGTTATGATCTGGGGTCCCTATGAGGCAAGTGTTATGATCTGGGGTGCCTATGGGGTTGATTCAGTTGGTCAGGTCTAGTTTTAGCAGCATTATATGCCTAACAAACAAGGTCAGTTGACTCCCTGAATATACTGAATTATTTCCGATAATGTATTTCCAAAGATTTCCTTCTGTGGTGACATGGGCATATTGCAAGGAGACAATGCCAGGATTCATTGGGCTCAGAATAAAAAAGATAGATTCAGAAAGCATGAGACATAGTTTTCACCAATGGATTGGCCACCACAGAGTCCAAACCTGAACTCCATGGAGAATCTTTAGGATGAGCTGGAGAAGACGTTATACAGCTCCAACTCTTCCATCATCAGTATAAGATCTTGGGGTGAAAGGAATGCAACTCTGGAGGGAAAAAAACACTGTGGCATTGTTTAGGTTATTCGAAATGGTATTATGGTGAATCGATGCCATAACCAAGTATTGGAATGTGTACTTTTTTTTTTTTGGGCCAGGCCATATATATTGGTAGTTCATTTAATGACAACCTTAAAGATCCCAGAAGATCATTTTATACACAAAGCCAACTATAATTGCAAATAAGCAATTTTAGATTTATTAAATACTCATTGCAAGCACTATTATGTATGTTACCAAGAACCCTGCATGTGTTGTCCAAACATCTTGAGTTAAACATTTGAGATTAATTCATATTAGAAAAAAAGCCACACAGTGCTAATGAATGAATGACAACATGGGTCAGGGAAAAGAAGAAGCTCCAGATTTTCTGTATCATTTATAATCTTATACAAGTGGCTTGTCTTGTAGTGTTTGAAAGATAAGTGTGCTCAAGTCAAGGTCTGCTTTTAATGGTTATTTACTGAAATCTATTTTCTATTAAAAAGACTTTACTTATATGCAACAGATCCAAGGTCAATAACAGATATCATGAGGTGCAATGTAAAATACGTGCCAAGAACCTACCCTTGACTTTGCCCCCAGTCACTGCGTAGACACAGGTGTGGATGATTTGGATCTGGAGCATAACCTTCATGACAGCTACATTCACCTATGAAATACAAAATAACTATACAGTTTAAAATTAAAAAGGCAATCAAAACCATTCTAATAATTTACCTTTAGAGATTTTTTTTAAATAAAATCTAGGCTGAAAAATAAAGTACATACTTATTTGAAATCATTGAAGTAAATACAATTGAAACCACTTACATTTATATTATATACATTTATTTACATTTGTCAAATGTATATAAAGCCACATTCCACATCATATACTACTTCCCCCCATCTCCTATTCCACCTTTCCGCAACCCCCTCTTCCCTCCCTACCACTATATTTACAAATGATAAATTCCTTGTCAACGCATGTATAGTTATATGGTTTTCATTGATATATGGTGTTTGCATTGTGAAACTCTGTTACAAACTCCCCTGAAGAAGCCTATAAAGCAAAACGCATAGGCATTCTTAACTGCCTTATTCATGGACTTACTTATATACCCAATATTGCATGTATGATCCCATATGTTGTTATGTCACACTGGATGTTTCACATTATTGTTTCTCGTAATTTATTGTTTATTGTTTCTCGTTATTGTTGATGAAAAACAAGTAAAATATTAGAATTTTGGTTCCCTTTCCATTAAACCAATAGGGATGGGAAATCCTTGATACCAAGGCCTAATCATAAGATTTTCCCTCCCATATAAAATCACTTTCCATACCCATTTTGCTGTAAAATATCTATACACATAGCAGAATGGTGGGAGATAGTGGCATGACCTGCAAAGGGCTCTATAAACCTGTGGCCCTATATAAATTCAAGATAATAATGCCAACCAAATTCTTGTAACCACATGAACAGGTTGTTCCTAAATGGCTCAGGCAAGACTCCCTAAAGTGGAATAAAGTGGTAATTCATTCCAAATCCAATATTCCAATGAACTGGTGTTTAAAACTCCATTTTAATATGAGTTTTGCTTCATCATTTTGGGTTGTAACATCACTGCTTTAAGGTGACCACCAGCTGGTCAGCATTCCTAGCAATACTGAGGCATAAACTAGCAAAAACTGAGGTCAGGGGACTGTCCCAAAATCAGTAAAAATAGGTACAGATGTGTTTTTTATATACATTGGAACATCAATCATTGATCTTATTGATGTCAAATGAGCTCCTATTACCTACATGGAAGTGCTACAGTTTAGCCGAGCGTTATCTTTAATGTACCAATAAAAGTACTTTTTTAGCCAATAACTACAAGACAATATACGTATTTGTTGATCCTGGCTGAATTTCTGAGTTGTTCTGTGTTCTGCGCACAATTCTCTGTTTATCAGTGTACTAAGTATTCCCAATTATTTTCTTTTGGCTACAAAGCTATATTTCCCTAAGGTGTAGCGATGAGGACAATGGATAGGTTTGAGTTTTCTAACAAAAGCCAACTGCCCAAGGCTGACACCCTTCAGCCTACAAAATTGCTGCGTGTTCTCAGTTCCCCCAAAAAATGTTGGTGTCTTTCTAGCAGATTAACATGCATATTTCTATACTTAGAAATACAACACTGGAAAATGTCTATGCATTGCAAAGATTAATTTGTTTTATTGGCCCTCACTTCCATAGGGTTGTATTTCTTTACTGTCATAGGTAGAATTTGATGTTTCCTATGGCTATTGCTACTAATACAATTTCCTGCATTATTAGCTGGCACACTGCAGGATGTTTTTTATGTTTTAAGAATATAAAAAAAGACCCAGTCCGGCGAGGGAAGCATTTGATGAGAAAGTGTAGCTGGAGCGGTAATGGGTTCATTATAAATTTAGAAATCGCCATCTTACATGAGGATTCAGAATCTCTTTTAGTTTGGAAATGGTTATTTCATACTATATACCTGTTGCCTTTTCCTCAAAGGACCATTGTTCACTTGCCTATTTTAAGATAGATTTATACGTTGCATTTACAAATTTAAATTTTACAAAATTCTGTATTTCAGAGATTAGTAAATTCTCTCCAGGGCAGAGATTAATGGTCCTATTGGGGTCTATTGATAAAGCAGAGGGTATGACATTCAGCAACATTTTTTAGTGGGGAATCTCCCAGCTCTTTTGTATTTTTAAGAATTTTCAATGAATGTTGGATTCACTGCTTCAACTCTACATTTGAACTTCAGTTTCCTTATCATCTCTTTCCTCCGTTAGGTGCAACCCTTTAGTCTTGTTCCTAATCATCTAGTAATGTCTTCTTCATTGGCACTGTGGATGGTCCCTTGACCTGAAATGCATGGTCCTGGAGTATTGTGATCCCTGGCTGTAATATTACACATTGTCTGGGGTGTGCCACACAGTTTCTCAGTGTCTGTGTCAATATCAGAGTAACCAATTTAGGACCATAAGAAAATCCTGTACAATTGCGTAGGACTGAGAGAGGTCAGAGAGAAGTTTTATGAAGGGGAGGCTGGAGGAAAGATTTAACAAGTGGAAGACTAAAGAAAAGATTTATTAAAGGGAATACTGAAGGCCAAATTTTCTTAAAGGGGAGGCTGGTGAACAGATTTTATTAAGGAAAGTCTTGAGGAAAGATTTAATAAAAGGAAAGCTGGAGGGCAGATTTTTTGAAGGGAAGGCTGGAGGACAGATTTAACAAAGGGAAGGATGGAGGAAAGATTTATTAAAAGGAAGGCTGCAGGGAAGATTTAATGAAGGGAAGGTTGAAGGACAAATTAAAGTAGGGTAAGGCTAAAGGACAAATCTAATGAAGGGAAGGCTAAATGGTAGACTTATGAAGGAACGACTTGAGGACATAATAGTTGAATGGAAGGCTGGATGAAATATTTATTGAAGGAAGCCTGGGGGACATATCTAATGAAGGTAAGGTTGCAGGCCAGATTTTTTTTTTAAAACATTCTTTATTTAAAATTTTAAACGGGGTACAATGAAAACAGGGGAAAAGGGAAAAGGGACGGGGGGAAAAGTGGACGGGAAAGTGCACCAAGTAGGGGGGATTGCTCCCAAAGGGAAAAATGTGAGTATGAAAACCAAACGTAGATTTCAATTAGAGGAAGCAAGGTCTCTGTATTCGGTACTAAGCATAAATTGTGACCAGTAGTACCAAGTGTGAGCCACCTTCCTGCCAGTGCCCCTCACAGAGGAGGTAAGATCCTCCATTCAATGGATTTCATTTACTCTACCAAGCCATGATCCAATCATGGGCGGGGCCGGATTTCGCCAGCAAGCAGCAATGCAGGAAAGGGCAGCCACAATAAGGTGTCTGACGACCGAGCTTTTGTATGCCTTCCGTGAAAATAAGAGAGACCCAAATCAGTCTCCCAAGAACCCAGGAATGTAGGCGTATAATCAGGAGGTGGAATTTGCAACAGCCTATAAACCACAGATAAAGTGTGTCTAATTCCACTCTCTCCCATACATAGTTGCTCAAAAGAAGTAAGGAACCTGCGATAGGATAGGACCGGGCAGGGATCAGACAGGAAATGGGTGATCTGCATAGTTTTCCAGAAATCCAGCTGAAATTCACCCGTAGCCTCTCTTAGTCCCCCCGCGTCAATCCATCTGTTTGATCTAATGAAGTGTAACACCCTGCAGACCCCCGCAGAGAGCAGTTGTTTAAACCTCCCGTCCTCCATACCTGGGGGGAAGGACGCGTTGCTCAGGACCAGAAAAAGAGGTGATGGGGAAGGTGAGAGATGTAAACGGTGGAAGCTCCGTACAGCCAGCTCCAATGTGTATCCCACCGTAGGATGAGTTTTAAGACCCGAGAAGTCCGAAATCGGCAACCAAGGGGGGAGGAGCAAAGGTGTTGGGCAAAAACACTGTTCCAAAGATATCCATTGCTTAAGCCCTCTGTTTCTGGACCAATCCATTACCTGTGTCAGGTGAGCCGACAAATAGTAGTAAAACAGGTTTGGGACTCCCAGACCCCCTTCCAATTTAGACCTCATAAGTAAGGATCTGCAAAGCCTTGGAGCTTTATTTCGCCAGATAAAGCGAAAAAGTTTGGAGGTGAGGTTCCTAAAAAAGGACCCAGGAATTTTAATGGGCAGCGTTTGAAAAATGTAAAAAAACCAAGGGAGAATATTCATTTTGATAACATTTATGCGTCCCAGCCAAGAAAAAGTCAGTTTATCCCACTTGTCCAGATCAGAGTTCACTGTGGAAAGCAGCGGGAGAAAGTTCCTGTCAAATAGTTCCGAGAGTGTTTTGGGGATTTTCATGCCTAGGTACGAAATCGCATGAGGTTCCCATCGGAAAGCAAACGATTGTTGGAGATGGGAGCGGGCTCCAGTTGGAAGCGTTACATCCCAAGCTGCTGATTTGGAGTAATTAATTTTGAAGTTGGATAGGGTGTTGAATTCATTCAGGATTGTCATGAGATTAGGCAAAGAGACAACAGGGTTGGTTATGGCAAACAATAAATCATCGGCTAAGCCGCTACTTTCTGGACCGAACCTCCCATATCCAGGCCTGAGACAGTAGAGGAGGCACGGATCATGCGCAGGAGCGGCTCCAGGGATAGGATGAAAATTAAAGGAGATAGAGGACAGCCCTGTCTCGTGCCATTAGAAATGGGCAGTGAGTCTGAGAGCAGTCCATTCACTATGAGAGGGCAGATTTAATTAAGGGATAGTGATAGGGGAGACCTAATGGGATAAATCACGAGAAAGGTGCATGTATTTCAAGATGAAACTGCAATGTTTTTGTATTTTTTTTATTTTGCTTTTAATTGAACACTTGGGTGCATTTGAGAACATTTTAAAAATTAGTGGCAATTAAGTAAGCTGAAAGGTATGTTGTTTTTTGAAGATGTAATGTGGTGACATAAATGGTTATTATATGTACAATTTGGAAAATTCTGTTAAAAAAATACATATATACCATCTGCCTGCCCATAAAGCTTACACTTTGGCTTAAGCATTGGTTGCACCAACTTAGAAACACCACATAGTATGACTGAGTTTACCTTGATATCCTCTTGCGCATTAGAGCTGTGGCCAGGATATAATGTTCTATCCCAATTTACTTTGTTTCATTCCACCTTACATTCAAAATAAATAAGGAGAAGTAAAGATTGGTGGAGAATTTGTCCCGATGCACAACTCTAATATGTGTATTATTTTGACATTAGCATTTTCATAAATATTGAAGCCAGCATGAATCACCACCACAGCTCGGTTTCCACCAGATTCAGAATGTGGTCATATTCCTCAAGAGACAAAAATGCTGAGTTCTTGAAAAAATTTATTATATATTTTTTTTGGAACATTTTTTTAAGTTTTACAATCTATTTCTACAAAAAAATGTCTCCTTTTAGAAGATTTAGGTATAAAAAGTCTTTTATCTGGTTCTCTGCAGTGGAAATCAATATCTTGTCTGATAGAATGATGGATAGGAAATCCTAGACCTTCGTCTGTACCCTCGATTTAGGTATAAAAAGGTCTTTTATCTGGTGCACTCCACTGGGAATCAATACCTTGGTTGATAGAATGATGGATGGCAAATCCTAAATCTTCGTCTATCCTCATAACCTCATGCTGAAAAAACTTTAATAATGTCAATGTTTATAGTCTCCCTAATAATACTTTTTAACACTTGCATAATCCCTCTGCAAACAGCTTTTTCTGATGCAAGATTGTTATTGTATTTTTTTTCTTAACCAACGAACGATTTCTTTTTCTGTTTTACATTTTATTTAAAATGTATCACTGTACGTGCCTATAAGGGTAACAGTGGTGGACTAGCAGTCAAGAAGAAAGTTATATATAGTATCAAAAAGCCCCTGTCAAAAAGCCCCTGTCAGAAAAAAATGGTTGGTATGATTCTTATCTGAAGTCTGATTTTGGATCAAATACAAAGAGGACATTTGGTCTACATATTGTGATATTTGGGGAAATCAGGTTCAATGCATCACATATTCAGGACACTGCCATCCAATCCAAAACAGTGTTGTTTATTGGATGCAAAATAAGCTTTCTTCAGCATACAGGAAAATTACTTTGCATTTCTTCAGCAGTATGCTAACAGAAGACACACGCTTTAAGCAGCAAAGACTAAACTGGCAAAGGTCACTCATGATAACAGTGCCAGGCTTTGGGTTTGGAGCCTTTGCTATAGAGTTCCTTTTGATATGGTTCTAGAAACTTAACTCCAAAACTTGCCTGGCTAGTTATCATCCGAGCACTCACATCAAATCAAGTCTCTCCCAATACCCTTTTCTTTAAACCAGGCTCAGGATCCAATTACTTCCTAACTCAGAAACACACTGCCTTTTTCTATAACTAGCCAGGTCCTTCAGAGCCATCTCCAAATCTTAGCCTGGGAAAGGGATGGAGTGTTTGGCCCACCCATTCCATCCAATACGCTCCAGACCTGGATACCAAATAAACAGCTGCAAATCTGCACCACAATTATTATAAGCCCTAACCATGACCTTTAAGCAAAGTGTGCCATGTTTCCCCATTGCAGAGGAGAATTGGAAATATTTGGCCTGGGGGTAAACACAAGTAACTGACCCATTTGTGCTGGTGTAAAACTCTGTGGGTGATGAAAAGCACCCCGAGCACAACAAGCAAAGTGTGCCATTGTTTCCTGTTATAGGAAACAATTTTAAATCTTTGGCCTGGGGTAAACATAAACAACTGGCCCATTTGTGTTAGATAAAAATATCTGTGGGTGATAAAAAGAATATCAAGCAAAGTGTGCTATGGTTCCCTAATAATGGGGATTTCACGTGGCTCCTGGTCACCAAGTCACCCACTACAGCCCTAATTCTTAAATAATCAACATCTGCAGAATTGACAGCAGGTCACAGTGAGTTGTACTGTACCCCTATTCATTTTCTCTGATCCTGCCATGGATAGAAGCTACTTATCCAGGCCCTTTAGTTCTTTTCCAAGATAAAATTGAGCTAAATGCTGCCAAGTACTCACATATTAGGCCCCAAATACCTAAAGATGCTACAAAGTTTTTCCTGAGCACTGGAGCAAGTTCTGATACTGCTCAACAATTTATAGTTTTTTGCCAGAGTTGGGCAAAAGTTTGGCATTCACTATGGTTTCTATTGGTTAACTCAACTTGCTCCAAGTCCAGACCAAAACAACCCTTTGATTGCAAGCAACAAAATACTAAAATGCAAAGAATTAAAATTTTATTGTAGATGTATATATTTTTCACTTGTTACCCAAAAGACCAAAACCCATTAAATCCGAAAGTTTTGGTATTTTGGACAACAAATATAAGCTATCTGCACCAATGGTTCTTTGTGTGTGGTGAGCCCTTCACTAACATTTTATAGAGTACAAAAAATAGAAACATGACCTTTTTTTCTAATGGTCCATAGATGGACATTATTACTATTTTTCAGTAAGACATTTGGAGATATGTTTTAATCTTTGTGTGATTTTCTCAGTAGATACCAACTCTTACCTAGCCTTATCCTCAAGTCCCTGCCCTGATGAAAGGTCAGTTTCATTCCTTCAAAAAAACAACCGCATTAAAATGGAAGAAGAGACCCTAGAAGAGTTGTTAGCTGAGAATAAACATCCATATAGGTGCAAAACAACCATCCTAGCAGATCTCATGTTGTGTTGCAGGGGCATATGTGATTTCCATATCGGCCAAAGTAACAGAGACGAACCCTAGAGCAAACTATGAAAATAAACTTTAAAGGAGAGTTCCTACTTTAATGATTCTTGCAGGGGAGAATGGGAAATCTTTTGCTCTGGGGAAAAACACAACCAACTGGCCCATTTGTGGTAGTTACAAATTTCTGTGGGTGATGAATAGCACTCCAAGAAAAGTGTGCAATGGCCCCTCATTAACTGAGTGCCATCAGGGTGGCTCATGGTGATTGGTACCCTGCCAGCTGATCAGTCACTTACACTGCAGCTCTCATTTTTTGAGAACCAGTGTCTGCAGATTTGGCCACAGGTTGCAGTAATCCGCAAGTAGAAGAAACTTGTAGCATCCCCTCTGAGGCAGAGCTTCACTGGCATAAGGAAGCTGTAACCGCGCTGCAAACTCATTACCAATCTAAATATACCCTGTTATTGGTTATTTTTTGCAAATGCAGACATAATATTCAACTGAATATTTTTATTGCACCTATCTGTTCATTTGATAACTGTTGTATTTTTGTTCTGCATTGTTTGATTTGTTTTTTTTTAATAATATGCTGTCTCCTGTTTTTATATCTATATGTATCTCAGCAACCATATCAGTAAATATTGTTCCTGCCTCTTTGTCATTGCTTGCAATATGATTTTTTTACATATTACTACTTGTAGTAGCATTTTTTCCTTTTCATCACTTCACAGAACCTACAGAACTTTCATTGATTTAATGTTCATATTACTTTGTGTGTTGTATCATTAATATTGTTTATATATTATTGCATTCCGTGACTGCAATTTTAGTATTTTATATGTTTAGGGACTCGATTTGTATTTTACAACTTTCCTATCCAGATAATCTTTTTCTAGTATATTTTAATATTTCTTATTTACTTCCGATGCTTTAATAAGCAACAGCTTACCTCTAAGTAGTTTACACATTGCATTTCTCTAACTTATGTAGTCCTTGTTAAAAAATGTATTGACACCAAGTGACATTGGGTCTGATTTATTAATGCTCCCCTGGACTGGAAAAGATAGACTAGTGCTTCTCAACCAAGGTTTCTCCAGAGGTTGCTGAGGGTTCCATGGGCAATTAGCAGTTTGTGCCTCTCAGGTCAGCACAGACCACCACACTAATGTACTGTGAGCTGTGAATATAATAAATATATCCCTGAAGACCGGAACGTTATTTTAAGGCTTCCCCCATGATAAAAAGTTCAAGAAACACTGAACTATTACAGGAAACCTGGGTTATCCAACAAACCTGAAAAAGATCTGGTCCAGGACTGAAAACATTTGCCAACCAATAGCAAATTATTTTGAGGAAATATTTTTCAGGTTTGCTGGATCACATGGGTTCTCCCTTGATAGTTTATCATCTCAAGTCTTGGAGAACTTTTATAGACCATGCTGATTGGGGTTGTTATACCACAAATATTACTGGATCTGCAAATTAGATATGGTATCTGGCCTGTTAGAACTGAGCAAACTGGCATGGCTTTGCTTGTAACCAATGGGCTTAGCCCAGTTTAGCTTTACATAGGTAAGAAGAACCTTTCATGGTCCATTTTCCTTACACCAGCGTACATCCTAGGTAACAAAAAATATTTGGTCAAGCTCTCGACTAGAGAGCTTTTCCAGAAGTTCATCATTTTGTTCCCTTACTGCTTTCCAGGTAACACGGTGCTGTAAACTTCAACCCATTGGGGGAGAATATTTGAATAGGATTTTGGACCTCTAGGTTGAACAGAACTGAGATAGGTGTCAGAAGAAGGAGCCACCATGCCCAGTTGGGCACACAGGTAAGCTAACACTTCCTGAAGTGTTAAATAATGAAGAGACTGATGAAGGCTTTATTTTTGGAAAGAAGGGTAAGTAAAAGACACGGGCCTTTACTAAGTATAGTATACTATAGTATACTGTAAGTATACTGTCCTTCCTTTGGCATAGAATATTCCTTCAGAATAGCATTTTATCATGAAATGCTTTTTTTAGCAGTCATCCTGGCATCTAAAAGGTTTTCAAAGTTTCAGCAATTAAGTAATCAGGATAAATATCCATAAAGCATGATCAATATTATACCAATTTGGTGGTAACACTTTAGGGACATTTATCAAGGTTGTTTTTTCCACATAAAATCACTGTGTATGTTGATGCATTTATTCATTTGTTCCCTCCCCTCCTCAAAATCAATAAATTCAATACAATTTGATGTCCCGATTATTCCAGATGTTTTTCAGCTTTCCTGCCTTTGTGATCGTGATTTTCTTTGAGTCCTCTATATTTATGAAAGTTGTAAAAAGCAAAGTCGATTGAGAACTGGAAATTTAATTCAGCAGAATAAATCCAATATGTTAAGGTAGCAGTTGTAAGCATTTAACAGGGACATGAAACAGTGGAAAGGTTACTCATTGGGAAACATTATCACTCCCTTGTTGTACAGATGGTTGTGAATCACAACTTTACTGTGACTCCATGACAAATCTCAGCAGGGTTTCATGCGGGAGTGCTAGCTTGTTGGCATGGTGCTTGTCTTAGTAAATGCAAACCACTGAATTATATTCAGTCTTCTAAAGCTAGGTACACACGTAATTATCGTTAGAAAATGAAGGACTAATGATTATGCACGATTATGCACAATTTTTTTGAACGTTCGTATTGTGCACAATGCTGTACATGTTGTAACAATACTATCGTTCAAATATAATCCACCAATAATGTACACACGCTGGATACGGTCATTTGAACGATGTAGGGCGTGACATGTAAAGTATAGTGCAGAACCATCCACGATCACTCAACGACCGTACACACAATAAATAGTGAACGATCGTCGCTCAATCAGATCCACCAGGACGGTTGTTCGTTTCCAGAGACAATCCTCATTCGTCGGCGTCATTGTGCACTTTTTTTGTTAACGATTATCGGACGATCGGTCATTAGTCGTACGTTTCGAATGATAATTATTGCTAGTGTGAACGCAGCTTTACCCTTTGTTTTATCTCAGATTTACTGATCCTCTGCAACCAGACAGTAGCCACTGTTTTGACATGGACTCCAGGGATGACTTTATCTAATATATTTTCTAGGTTTCCTAGAAATGACAACAGTGGACCACACCTGTGCAATTTTTATAGAATACACCATATGAAATCTTTATCAGAAGCCCATGTGACAAGGTTGCGATGGAGATATTAGAAGGCAGGCAGAACAAGTTGTTACCCCATCACACGGAGTTTTAGAACAAGGCAATTTAAGGAATTATTAATTTAATAAAATATACTGATTTCAAGAAAAAAAAAGTCCACACAGATTAAGAGGGTGAGAGATGGTGTGTTTCTTTGTTTAGAATGGTGCAATTGGGATAAGAGGAATGATTGCAATCCATGGAAATCTCATGCCAACAGAGTATGGCAAAAGCTTAATATGAGACTACATGTGCACTCCCCATGTTGGCACAGTGTCCTGTATGCTCTACCAGAAAACATAAGGATACAAACTGACAAAACTAGCCCAGATCTACACATTGCACAAGTAGTTGACTGTGAAGGACAGGGCTTTGTAGTCCCAAGATTTTCTAATTTGGGTTTACCTACACATCAAGGAAGCATAAAAATAAACTACACACAAAGAGTATATTTAAAGCAAACTTGGCAATTTATTGTGTAATATCATTATCAATAGCATTTTTAAAGTACAGATACCATTCAATACTCAAATATTACAAATATTAAAACATGTCCAGACAATACAATAAAAACTATAAATATTTTTGGACTTCATTCCTCTCTAGGTTTAAAGAGTTCAGTTTAGTTTTTAGGTCAATGTTTTTCAACCAGGCTTCCTCCAGAAGTTGTTTGTGGTTCCTTGAACAATGAGCAGTTTGTGCATCTCAAGTCAGTTTAAGTGACATCAACAATCTTTTTGGCTGCAGGGATGGCACTGAATATATGGTGGCATAAGATATAGGGATTTTGGATAACTGATTGCTAATTGCCTGGCTCTTTGCGCATCACATTTGAGGAGTTTGGCCGTGGGGCATGGAGTAGTTTCTTGCAACACAGATTGGAATTCTTTGGTATTAGTGGTAGTGGGTATTAATTGGGCTATTAGGCACTATTAAATATGTAAAATATGATGGGACGAATAAATTAAAGTGCTATCATATTTATGATATGATATCATATTGAAGCATATAACAGATTGATTGCCATTACTACCAGTCTGTTCCCCATCATTGATTCTAATAGTAAGCGTTGCTGAAAATACAAGCATCAGGTACATTGGTGTGTAATATGTTTAATATATTGTATTTTTACTGCTGATGCAGTAATAATTTCACTGATGGTATTATGAATATGGTAGTAATGTAAACTTCTTTATGGTTGTAGATTTTCTCTCCTCTCTCCTGAGGAAGCAAATATTTCCGTGAAACGTGTAGAGAACTAACCCAGAATATATCCCTCACAGAGACACTCTGAAAGAAGAGGTTATTGCATGTAATAATGGTTTTATGTGGTTTTATGTATTTGAAATGAGCGTTTTTTAATGTAAATTTTAAGAAAATGTTGTTATTTTTATATTACATGTTGTTCATATTGGCCTGTAAAATCCTGTTACAAAAATTGATGTTTTTCACTGTATATTCTTTCTCAATTCGAATTATCATCAAATTATCATCTACCCCAATAAGACACGTAATTTTAATAATCTACAAGGAACTGACCATCTCTCCTGGGGCCAGTCAGTCTCTCCTTCAGTCTAAATGGGAAAAAAACCCAAGCATTTACCTGTCAAAGCAGGATTGGGAAACTAATAATCTACTAATGTTAAAAGGCTCCAAAAAAGTAAACATTCAAGAAAACAATTTTAAACTACGCACAAGATGGTATAGAGTACCCAGAACAATCAATAAACTTTACCCAGAATAGGACAGTAAGTGCTGGCACTGTGGTGCAGAGGAAGGTACATTTTTACATATTACTGTTCTAGTATTCAAACATTTTGGAAGGATATCCAGGACCTTATCCCGGTCATTACAGGTGAAATACACCAGTTGACTCCTGCACAGATTCTTCTGCACCATAGCGACTCTCAGCCAAACAAACAGAAAAAGATACTACTATTCCACCTCCTGAATGCATCCAAGTTAATAATTTCACTACGATGGAAATCGAACCAAATACCTACAATTAAAGAATGGTGGAAAGGATAAATGTAAATGGAGGAACTTATCCATTCATCCAGAGATGGCATAACACATTTTTACTCCACACGGGCATGCTGGATACATTTCCGTAGCACGAATATATTCCAGACTTACCTTTCTGACATTCCGACCTAATAAACTTACAGCTACTCAAGTTCGGGTTCTCTGCTCATTGCTCCCTTCCCCATTGTTCCTCCCCTTCACCAACAAACAATACCCTGGTTTTAAATGTTTTGTTGTTTATCAATGTTTCTCTGAAGTCTAAAATATATCTTGTAAAAATATACTTTTATTTGTTATGTAACTTCAAAGACTGTCATCTTTCAAATGTTATACTTTTAATGTATACCTTATTGTTTATTTGATTATATCAATAAAGCTACTTTTGGAAAAAAAAAATATTCATAATATTTATTTGAAAGAGGATTTTTTTTTAATTTTTTAAAACTCTGTTTGGCAATATTGATGTTATTAGTCATTACGCCTAACGCCCATCTTCCAGCTGAGTTTTTGTAAGCACATCTTGTACAGGGATTTAGGTGCTATTTTTTTGACTGGAAAATATAAAATTTCCTCCTAAACATGTGCTACATATTAAAGTTTTTATTGTATAATTTCCTTTTTTATCTCTTTTCCAACAGTGACAACTTAAATTTTTTATTTTTCCTTACTTTCGGTCCCTCTCCAGAAGAGTTGGGGAGGGTGTCTGTTCCTAGTGGATACACAAAAACCTAACCAACCCACTCAATATTAGCAATTTTCAGTTTCAGTTTGGACTTACCACCCTCCACAAGGTGCATACTCAGTGGGCCTGATTTATTAAAGCTCTGGAAGACTTGAAAATAATAGCTATAACCTGGGTAGCTCAGCAAACCTGGAATGCATTTCCTAAAATGCATGTAAGTGTAAAAGACCAAAATAGGCCACCATTTCCCATGCCCATGCTTGAACTGTTTGCTCACTTCCTTATGTGGATACCTGTGGAAACAGCAAATACAATATTTTAAAAAGTAGAAAATGTTTGTGTCTGGCAATACACAAAGAAATATGTAGATAATGAAATTATAAATACCTTTATATATCTGAGGTTCCTTTCCGGCAGTGGTCTTCAGATTGGATCATGTTACCAATTGCATTGACTTTGCTAACTGTAGCATCCAAAACATTTTTTATGTATAAGATGCCTCTTGTGATAGGTTACCAAGTGTCCACTGTTGAAAACAAGCATGTACCAATGGAAATTGAGGACAATGGCCCATGGCTCTTCAGGTGCAGACCATCCAACAACCCCGCTTTGAATGTCAGGTCCACATTTACCAACTTTCCAATGGCAAATTATCTCAACCACATCCATTCTCAGCCATATTTCCCCAACTAGATCTTGCAGAAAGCCCTATGCACTTCCTGCAACCATCTGCCATCCCACTTGTAACAATGTGGACCAGTGTTTCTCAACCAAGGTTCCATGAACCCTGATGTTTCTCCAGAGGTTGCTAGGGGTCCCTTGAGTGATGAGCAGTTTGTGGCTCTCAGTTTCAGTGACACAAATGATCTCTTTGGTTATCAATAAGGCTGACATTCTTCCATTGGCCAGCAATGTAGGAGACATTCTTCCTACTGACCACCACACTAATTTACTGTGAAATGGGGATATGGTAATTATAGCAGGGAGTCCTTGAAAGACATGAAAATAATTTCAACGGGTTCACCCATGTTAAAAAAGTTGGGAAACACTAGTTTGGACATTTTTTTGGTTCAGGCTGTTAACTTTGTAATTTATTACTGCACGAGGTAGCTTAGTGCCGAAGCTAAAGCTTTGGTGAATCCAGTCATGTGCCAGCAAAATACAGTTTTTCCATCCATGTTGGAACAGTGAATTTTCACGACCTAGAACCCTTTAGTGAATGAACCTATTGAACCAAATGAACATCCAATAAAAAACAGAACTTTCTCTGATCGCAAAAACATATGGAAAAGGGCATTGTTCTTATCAATAAAGTGCAGACAGGACTGGCGTATTATCCAAGGTCACATAGCTTGATACCTAATTGAATAACACAAAAAGGAGGTGGAATTTTTAAAGATATCAAGTTGTTTAGGCAAAATGATCAATATTCCCCAATTGAATTATTGATCAGGGAAAAATCCATCTTATGCCAGATTGAGCATGCTTCCAATACTTGGAATGCCTTGGAGAACTCTTCCGGCGTATACAATGAATGCGGCTTCTTTGATCCCAATGTGGTAGGAATATGGAGTACAATCTACAACCTTTCAAGATTTCAAGACCAATCAATAAATTAGTTATAAAAAAATTATATTTTACAGTTTCAATGCTTAAGTCCACAGCGTTCAATTCTGATTTCCAACTTTTCCAACTATTTGATTTCAATGTGATTTCTAACTAAGCCACTATTTGATTTCAATGTGAAATGTCCACTCTATGGTAAACACATCTGAGTGCTTCTGATTTCTTACAGCTTCATTGCAGCTGTCCTGTCTGCCATGCACTTCATGGCTGCATGGCATTTCTCAGGACCAGTTTTGTTTTGATAACAATGGTGGAAAGTTCTTACACTCAGTATAGGCACACCTGCTCATGGTCTCCACTGGAAGTGTATGTGATTGGGTGACAACAAATGGGTCAAAACCTTGTCATCACATAACAGGAATCGTATGAACAAGAATCTTTATGGTAAGATCTCCGTATATTATTTTAACAAAAGCTAAAGATTTAAAAAATAATAAAAAAATACTTGAATGACAATGAAATATTAAGGAATATATGATATTTTTGCAATTGGGTTTTATTATAGTTTAAATGTCAGTGAAAGCTTTGATACCATGGAAAGTGATAAAGTATACGTGGAGTTTCTTTCTCTGCAACGTCTCTGTGGTACCTTACCTTTGTTAGATGTTGACCTCCAGCCTTCTTTTCAGTCTTTCGCAGTTGTACAGATTTCTCTTTTGGACTGAAAATGCTTACACTCATTTCACTGCTCGGTAGGAGCTTCTCATAATGCACATTAGAAGTTACAGCAAGTTAGATAGCTCCTGTCTTATTTCCTGGTTGGAGGATATCCAGCCTCATTTATCCATTTCCTCCCAGCTGGCTGTCCCTGGCCAGCCCCATTTATTCATTAGTTATTAGTTCTTTCAAGCACAGAGGCTCAGCATTCTATGAGAGGGTTATCACAGCCTTCTGTCTTTTGGAACTTATGCCCTGCACCCTGCCAGCCTTTCCTACCTGCCACAAGCTGTCTGCATTGTATAAAGAAACACACAGATCTAATAATTGTCTCACTGGATCTTGAATAAGGTATGCAATAAAAACAGAACTATTGCATTTATTAATTTCATTAGCATGCAGTTTCTTTCTCTGCAACGTCTTTGTGGTATCTTACCTTTGTTATAGAAAAAGGTTATAGAAAATCACATACCAGGAACCACAGGCAAAATATAAATACATTAAACTTCAACTTTAACTCTTTTAAGAACAGAATGTAATAAAATACATTCGGAATCAAATTGTAATAATATATACTAGACCAGTCATTCACAATCTTCTAATTTTAGAGGAATCTCTTACATAAATTATTATATCTACAGCTCATAGAATATTAGTGTAATTATTGGGTTGTTGACAATGACAACCAATAAACCAGAATTGAACCAGAGAAGAAGAATCACTACCATTCTTTTGCATTGGTTGTCTTCTGTTCAGTTAGATCTTTGCTGAGTGGGAGAAGTGTACCTTCATATTGGTTACCAGTGGGGGTCTGTGAATATGATCAGTTTAATCTGCCTGACGATGTCCCTTGCAACATCAAGGAGAACAAGGAAATAGCAACATCTCCTGCTTCCCTTCAGCTGTGCACCCTGAGATGTACCTTCTCAGCATCCTCGGCACAAACTCTAGGAGTGGATTAGTCTCCGGCTTCCCCCTGCCCTGCCATTGGCTGCTGGAACACAAGCCTTGGTGACCTCGTCTGGTGGAGCGATTATCTGTGTTTGACTTCTATCTCAGGCTTCTGGATTTGCCTCAGCTGGAATCATTTGTACTGCTTTATCTGTAGGCTCCCAGTCCTCTGTTAGTTCTTCCCCAGATGCTATCCCTTCTGGGGTCAACTGTGTACTGGGAAGGCGCAACTAGCCTCTTGAGGATGAGTGGGGGCTTGTTATATGCAAAGAGTGTGGCTTTATGTTGGGGGGCTAGCATGGAGAGCACTGGTGCTGTACCAGGTGTACCTTTACATGGGTGATTGGTGAAGAAAATCTTTCTAACACTGGTGATTAGTTGAAGGGATGACCCTTCACAATGGAGATCAGTGGTCATAGAGGACCCTTAAAGAGATTTATGACAAGAATAGCATTTCTGATCATTGGGACAAATTAGTCCCCTTACATACAAATAATAAAGAACATTACAGTCAGTAGTTATGTATATAAGTAAAGTGTGAATCCACTGGTCCCATCCAACCAGCTTTAAAGAGTGAATTTGGTGTCAGATTTACGCAGGCATCATTGGTGGGAAATTATTCACGTCTATTTTTAAAGCTCCTGATGACTTCTGGAAAAGCCCCACAGTTCAATACACCCCTGTTCATAAGACTATACAAGACAGTAGCTCACATTTATAATTTTCTGAGCTAAAAAGAAGAACATCTGTTTTCTCAAGGAAATTTTCCTACCACCATAAATATTAAACTGCAAAAATAATTATTTAATCCAGCCTTTCCTAACCATTTTATCCCTAAAGAATCCTTTGAAAATGTCCAGCTTTCATGAAACCCCTACTATCAATCAATGGGAAAAATAACATTTGCATTGGTTGACATTGGTTGACCCCTCTCCTCCACCGTATCAAACGTATACATTAGATGCCAGAATGCTGCATCTACAGACAACCAAAAGAGCCTTTGGTTTCATGCAGTTGACTTTACCAAGTGGTGTTAGCCCCAGAGCTATGTCACAATCTTATAGTCAATCAGACAAAGCTTTAGGAACTCTGAATGAACTGGTTGGGTTAATCCCTCAATTGTTTTTTTTTTTCCTTTAAAATCTTTTCTTTTTTTTGGCTATTACAAATGTAATAATTTAAAGAATGCATGAACCCAAAAACAGGGACTACTGAAGAGGGAAGAAGGGACATGGGGGTATGGTTCTAAAAATAGGACAATACCTAATGAATATATTTACATCCTAACATTCATTCATCAACTTTGCATGCATGCAAAGTGTCTGAACCATCTATCCTTTATTGTACTCACCTGTTTCTGGGTCACATATCTGTTCACAGGAATCTAAAGTTCTTTGGCCACAAAGATCTGGCACCCATGGAGAGGTGGAGTTCACTTGATAGTAGAGAAAGAGTTGGGCTGGGTTTACCCAGTTAGATACATCCAGATAGCTGCCTTCAGTGATCACAAAGCTGCTGCCTAAAAATCAAACAGATAAAACTGTACATGTTATCAGGCTGTTTGGAAAATCTTTTAAAAAGAAAGAGATACTGTTCTAGTTTATTGTGCAAACACTAAATTATCACACGAAACAGTATTCTTGTCCTTTGGGACTATTAACTGCATATCTTTTACAATTACATATGAAACTGTGGCTAGAATAATTAAAATCAGTAACATTTAAAAAGCTATGTGTGACATTTGGAAAACTAGGCTGCAAATCTTTACAACACTCATTCTAATGAGTGTAATACAACCCTTCATTATTTCCTTTTTATGAATGGATTATATGTGCATAAGTATGGTATGGATGAATAAAAGTGGTGTCCAATGTAAACAAAGCAATGTGTTGTGGTAGTGAGAGGGTTCCCATCACATAGTTTTTTTTTTGGATTTCAGCTTTTATTCTGTATTATCAAATAAAGTCACATTTCTTTCACCCAATAGTTACTATTTTCTTGCTCCAGTTTTAAAGAACCTTTTTACGTTTGAACACTCCCCAACACCACTGTTGTGATTGTCCTTTGTGATGTGTCTCCATATGTAATTTCCCCTGAGGAAACCCTACATCTGCATTTTGGGAGATCTTACCTTTGATGTAATTTTTTAGACTCGCAAACTATCGTTTATTGTTTGTATCCTTGTATTGCTATGTAATAAAAAAATATATGTTGATTTTCCAAAAAAAAAAGTTTTCAGGACAACAATGACAGACATTTAATGACAGGTAAGTAACTTAAAGTCTTAGCTCTTATTCTTCCCTAATATTTCTTATTGATGCTTGAAAGAGTGAGAAAGGCAAGGTACTTAAAGAAAATTAAAGTATTAAGCTGTAAAATATTAGGATGAAATAATCTACAGTACCTGCAGCTACAGAGGTCAGTAAGGGTATATTTTAAAGCTTATTTATGAATAGGTAAAGGCTGAATGCCCATAGTCTTGCCATAATTTTACTTTCAACCTGAACTATTGAACCTGAGCATCTTCTCAATTTTTCCTCCACTGCTTTAATTTCCTAAAAAGTTTCTTTCCACTGTTCAAAAACTTACACTTAAGTTCCCTCCACTCACCATCGGCGATAAAATGCTCTGGCACATGTAGTGTGACCTTCACTGTGAGCGGACAGGATATTTGCGACCCACACACCACAGCCAAGACACAGGCACTCACCCCGACCAATGTCAGGGCTGTTCGGCTCAGTGGACTCTTCAGAGCGCCTGAAATGAAGAAGAAGAGAAAAAAATGAGTTATTTTTAATATTGCTGGAAAACATTTACATTCGATATAGCAGGTAATAAAATTAACTAGTGAGTTAAAACATAATCATCTTTAAATGTTCATGGCCCGTTCAACTCTAATTGGGTCGCATTTTGCGTAATTAGATATAAAATGAATAAAAATATAGCTTTTTCTTTACTAATACCAAACAAACTCTTTTATTTGCATCCAAACAGCTTCATTTGGTCCTTGGAATTACACATAAAGTTAGCTTTTGCTCCCATAGCTAATCTTTCTAGCCTGTAATCCTGCTACCTAGTTTCAGTTTTGTTCATATCAATGTGGTAAAACAGAAACATCTTTATATATAACATCAAAAACATTCAAAATCTCTAGTTTGCTTGTGTCACATATTGTGAAAAAAATTCTGCCTGGTCACATTTTGTGGTCCTTTAGTGAAATAAAAGCAATACCTTCCAATGGCATCTCTGTTTTGGGCAGGTTGCAAGCCCATACATGCTTTATGGGAAAGGTTTGTGGATCTAAGCAAGCTTTAGGGACATCCTACTCCAAAACACTGGCAAAAAAATATACCCCACCTTCCTTGTAGCCATGCATCCTCCACTTTTCTTGGAAAGTGCCAGCTTACCTGGAAGATCCTGTGGCGGCTCCCCACAATCTGTCCGTGCATGCAATGCTTGCATTGTGCTCACTACCTTCTGAGCCCTGAAAGGCATAGCAGGGGGATGAGCAGCAGTGTACCGCAGCCCAACGGAAGGACAGCTTGGGGAGCAAAGTAAACTTAAAGGGGCAGAGGCTTTATAAGCTTCTGTTGTGCAGATGCTTGGTGCTGTGTTTTTTTATCAGCTTCTTGAAGTTTGGAACTCTCCCATGCCTAGCCTGTACCTTGCTCTGATCTCTGCCTGGTTAACAATGGTGCCTTAGTTGCAGCCTGCCCTAACCTCTTGCCTTTCTATCGACACTGATTTGCCTGCCACCTGCCCTGACACTCCATGTGTTTGCTGTCACTATCTTGCCTGTGGTACATTTTGTTAGCACGCCTGATTCTCTGGCTGTTTCCACACAGAAGCCTGCCTCCACTGATCTGCCCCCTAGTGGGGTGACTCTGGGGCCACAACCTGGCAGCACCTTGCAACAAAAAGCCTGGTAGTAGATAGATTCTGCTCAGGCAATCCCGCCAGCCAGTAGGGGGATTGTAAAAAAAGCTTCCAACAAGACTTTGGAGTGTGTCAGTGGGAAATTAAACCCAAAAACATTAGTGAGGTCAGGTACTAATTTTGGATGAGAAGACCTGGCTCACAATAGGCATTCCAGAATATTGAAATTTGTTTAACAGATTTGAAGCCAATTTGGGAGGCAAAAGCTCAACAACCAAACACAACAGTCTATTTATAAATACTTTAACCCATGGTTCACGCAACATATACCCAAAATGTATTAGTTTTCATTTAGATTCCATTAAGAATAAAAACTTACAATCAACCTTCAGTCATGATTTATATATTTTTTAATGGATCTGAATATGGAAAATGTGAAATTGTGGATAAAAAATGGTCGAATCACGAGAAGCAACTTTTAATAATAGACCCCATCAAATTTTACATAAGTAGCTTGTTTGAAGGTTTGTTTGGTTTCCAGAATCTTTGAATGGTAACAAATGTACAGTTGAATTTCTTCTCTGAAAACAATATCAAGTCTTGAACGATCAAGTAATTTTTTATACACAAAACGATAGTGGTTTCAAAGGAAGAGATTTTTCCTCCCATCCCTGATTAAAGCGTCTTTAATTACATTGCTGGTGCCAGATCACTCCTGGCAAAAAGCAACATGTGTGATATATCTGGGCATAAACATGTTTGACTTTCATGCACCACTAGCGGAGAAGTTGCCCTACCGAAAATAATTTTAGAATGTCACACTTGCACAGAAATGGTGTGAGCCCAAGGCACAGAATCTAAACTGGCAGAAAAATACCCGAATGGGCAATATTGGGTTAACACAGGAGCTGGCCAGGAAGAGCACTGGAATTAAACAGCAGGTGTAAAGGAAATGCTCAGCAGAGCTAAGGGGCTCGGCACTAGTGGAGAAACGTTGCTTGAACGAGTGATGTGTCTGAGCTATCTAAATAGCCAGGGATGATTAACAGGCTATTTCCTGATTGGCTGGCAGGATGGCCAAAAGTAATAAAACTTTAAAAAGCAAGGCAGTGATAGGGTCAGGACTGCCCCCTTGCACTTTAGCAAGGAAGAGTTAAGTGTGATATGGCTGAATGCAATACTGAAAAACCATAGAAATGAGGACCAACCTAGGTGACAATGGATTGTGGGTATGGTGCAACTGTTTAGGCAAGGCGACAATCTAGGGGAGGGGCCTAGAAATTTCAAGTGGCAACTAAGAGTTTGGGACGTGACCTTGACCTTCAAAGGTCTTTTTCTTTGCTTTCACCTGGTGAATCAGTCTGTAAAATACTTCTGGTCCTAGAGTGACAAACTCACTCACCCCTCTGCATCAGAGCAATTGAAAAAAGATAGGGCAACAGGACCTTGTGGTTATGTAGTCCTCAGAACAACCTATGTGATTGATAATAGCCTAGGCAGAAAGTACAGGACGTTATCAGGTCACATGATTTTTGGAACAAATCAAAAGATATAACAAAACACTTTCAAACATGTATTTAACACACCAAAAGGAAGCTAATAGGAGAAGTTCAATGTTAGGGTTTAGAAATGCATTAAAAGTGGATTATATAGATTATGACATCACCTTAGAGACTCCAGTTGTAAAATCCATAGCCCTTCCAGAGGCTGTATTTTATCTTGTAAAGAATATTCACCGATCTTTAAACAGATTTAAACTTGAACTCAAAAAGGGAAAATGTTCTATTTATAATAAAATAATGCAGTGTGCCTGAGCAGAGTCTGTGTTTTTATGTCTTTAATTATCCAGAAAAAGAATATGCATGAATACTTCTTCTAGTGCTACTCTTTGTTCTCTTTGCCAGAGAAAAAGTTGTACCTGATGACCTGCAGTGCAAACATCACCCTGCTTCTGATCTATTTATTCTGTGCTTTATCAAACTGTCCTTCCGCTTACCTGTCATCCTACCCAACCAGTCATCACATCACTAGTCAAAGGAGGGGCAGCTCTGACACAAGAAAGCAAACTATTCTACCAAGATGACAACTTTCACACCAAGTCACAGTGTGGATAATGAAACAGTACATATGTAATAGGAGGAGTAGAAATACCTACATAGAGCCTATAGGCACTAATGGTGACTAATCTATGGCCCTCTGTTGACTATTTTTGGGCACAGCTTCTCTTTAAAGAAGAGTTTGACTATTTTAGGGTTAAAGCAGAGGAGGTGAAATCCTTTACATTTACTTAAATGTACTACGATCTGGAGAAATTGTGTCTATATAAAGAAACATATGTACAGAGAGGAAATATTAGGTGCAGGGCCTGCATGACAGGGTGGGAGGCCTAGACCAGAGTTGGTAAGGGTTAATAAAATGTGCTAGCTGTGGGGAGAGAGCAGGGCTAGCATTGAGTGGGAAGTAGGAGGGGATTAGGTTCAGATGAGTTTAAAAGGGGGAAAATGGAAATGGGAGGACCTCTTTTAGAAAGAAAAATTGTTGTGTAGGGTTACGTTTTAATAAAAAGTGGAAATTTGGTTATTAGCTAGTTAGGTTATAATATTTGTAGTTAATTTCAATATGTCAATTTTTGCTGAAATTTAATTGTTTAAATGTATTTATTTTATTATGGGTTATTTCTTTGTTATTTATTGAATCAAATAATTTTTTTTATTTGTGGTTCAATAAACGGCTGCTTGCCAGCCAATTTAGGTGCAATTTGGTGTATGTGTCATTAATGGTTGGGGGATGGTTGGTAAGCAGGTTTGGGGGTTGATGTGGAGGAAAAAGGTTGGTGGGTAAAGATTAGGGTTAGGATAGGTGGTACGAGCTACCCTGGTCAAGTAAACAGTGTAAGGAAGGAAAATTATTAAAAATAGGGGTAAATATGGAACCCCTAGAGCTTAGAGCAAGTCAATGCTAGAATATCAGATTAAGTTCAAGAGTAAATTATTTGAAACATTATCGTTATTACTAATAGTACTCAAAAAATCAGTAAAAACAAACTCAGGGAATGACACTGATGAAATATAAACTGTGTTGGTCAATGTGACCCATCTGAGCTTTGTGAGCTCAATAGTCTATAGGATCCACTGGGAGTTCTGTAAGAATTAGGCACATACATTTCTCTTATCTTGTGCTCACATCCATCAAAAGCATCAAAGAAATGGCAATATATGCTAGCAAAAAGATTTACAGATCACAAAACATCCTAAACTTCTGAGACTGGAAGATAAAGTCAACAGACAAAAGAATTGGTACTCATCCTGCATTAGCTCAAAGTCCTCCATTAACCATAGTGCACTGGAGCATCTTCCAAGGAAAAGACACGACAGATACAAACAGACAGACATTTGAGAACCAGTTTTTGAACCTATCAACTAATTTAAAACATAAGAAGACTATGTAAGCTGTATTGCAGCTTACATAGTGGTGACCATTTTGGTGAAATACATTCAAGCGTTTGAGGAGGATAAAATGACGGTAGATGTCAACTGAGCCTCCAGCATTTATGAGATCAGTATGTCAGAGCTGATATAACGGTAACAACGGGGAAATCTCTGATCATTGACACCTGGGATTGACAGCTATCAGCTTCCCGGTGTATAGGCTGCTTAATCTTAAAGCAAACGGTGTCTGTTGACATATCTTCACCATAGAGAATCATGCTGAGAACATTAACATACAATTTTGTAGGAGGGAAAAGGTAAAGAAACATTTTCATTAGAACAGTACAGAGGCTGGTTTGGACTGCTGACCTATTCTTCTCAAAATGCTATTTATCTGGCTGACATGCTGACCTCTGTTCTTCAATTCTTTGAATCATTGACCACTTCCTTCAGTTGCTCTTATAAGCTTGTATAAGCCAAATTCCCTGGATGGTACATTGTACAAGTTCTTTATAGCTGATGAATATAAACTAATTGTTAACAGCTGACATGAATATGAACTAACCATCAATACTAAAAAGGCTTATGGAGTAAATAAAATAATACATTCACTTCTCCTGAGATAAGGATTAATGAGGATTTAAAAGAATAGACATACATCCTATCTCTGAAGGCAACTGAGAACTTTGAACCATGGTGGAAAACCAATGTTCCTTTATCACTGAAATTGTAATATTACCATTTTTTTATGAACGTTTCAATGACCTTGCTTTACCTAAATTGAAATCACTTGAAATAAGAACTCTGAGCAGATAATGAAGGCACAATTCAATGCAGCTCCATATGTATGAATACATTACTAAATGTATTATTCACTTGGTGTAAGTGCTTGGATTTGGCCTGATATTAGCCTTTTCCAGTTTCTGTACAGCAGAACCTAGGCTGTATTTGGTAAATAACTAGATTATCTCCCTGACTTTTTTTTCTGGTTGTCCCAGCTTCTCCTTCACCACCATATGGAAACATAAGTTCCAATGGTAATGACTCTTCTTTCTTGGGCAATTAGTCTTAGGTTCACACCCCTAGCTCTGCTGGTGGAAAAAGCACATCTGGCATGTCCACGCTCAAGCATGCTTCCGAGGTCATCAAGTAGTAAAGGTACAATCTTCTATTGGGTCTGGTATGGACTACATGCTGGCTTGAAATGTTTTGATTTTACTGAGCTTTCAGCAAAATCTGGAAGGTTCTAAACTGGAAAACTGTACCGGAGGCAAAGAGGAAGGTAAAACTTTAGAGGAATCACCTTGATCCTGGGCAGCACGGTGGCTCAGGGGTTGGCACTCCTACCTTTGCAGCGCTAGGTCCCAGGTTCAAATCCCAGCTAGGACATTATCTGCATGGAGTTTGCAGGTTCTCACAGTGTCTGCTTGGGTTATCTCTGGGTACTCTGGTTTCCTCCCACGTCCCAAAAACAAGCAGTTAGGTTAATTGTCTTTCCCCTAATTTGACCTTAGACTACAATAATGACATATGACTATGGTAGGGACATAGTCAAAGAGGCTCACAATCTAATGTTCCTACCATAGTCATATATCTTTATTACAGTCTAAGGACAATTTTTGGGGTAGCCAACTAACCTAACTGCATGTTTTTGTAATGTGGGAGAAAACCGGACTACCTGGAGGAAACATGTAAATTCGAACCTGGGACCCAGTGCTGCAAAGGCCAGAGTGCTAACCCACAATTATCTCAAGAGTACAAAATATTTGTTTTAAAACATGGATTTATTTATTCCCATAATTTTAAACATAAGTTAGCTAATCATGCATATCTCATAAGATAGCATAAACAACAGGAACTTGCAAAAAAAAAAAAAAACATTTCATAAGTTTAGGAACACTAATGAATATCCAATGCTGATTGGCTAATAAGGATTAGATTATTTGTAATTAAGTATAAAATTTGTTATGGCAGAGCCTTATCTTTTTCTACATAAGTATTTTTTTAAAAGGCAAGCAGTGTAAGAACATGTATTTCACTTTCCTTTCGCCTTTTGTACAACCTGTACAATGGGGATGAAAAGGAATAAGTAACAGAAGGAACCAATCAACCAACAAAAATGCTGGTAGGAAAAGCAGTATGACAGGGATGTGCCAATCACTGTGCTGCTTCCCCTTTCCCTGTCAAATCACAGGCTGCAGCTGGTCCAGGACCACCCACAGTTAATGCTGGTCATTAGACCGAGGACATCTATTTGCAGAATACAGGTACTGCAGAGGAAATTTGTTGATCAAAAGTACATTTTGCAACAAAAGCCAGTTGTTTAATTTTTATCTTCATCATAATGTATGGAAACCTGATATAACTATCATACTATACCATACACTGTCCTCACCAGCCCCAGAATCTTTTACCTTTGCTTCTCTGATGGTTTTCATTCTGCCGTCCCCAGATAGTCAACTGGGCCTCATCTCCTGTCTCTGATCCAGAGTTCTCTTCTGACTTCAGGAACCCTTTTGGATCTATAACAGAGAAACAGCGTGTGGAATACAGTAACACGACTTGTTGACACAATATGTATTAGTATTTATTCTGTTTCTAATTGAATTTGAACCTTTTTTTATTTTTGAATTTCATTTACATAAATCGAGATTCATGAATAGCAGGTTCCAAATTGTTTTCTGACTTAAAAGCCGACTCCCTATGGGCATTATTTGTTGTTTGTTTTTCAAAACAAGGCTGCGCTAATTCATTTAATTTTAATAGCAATGTTGTGTTCATTTATTCCATTTATTGATGTTGAAGAATTATTTATACCAATACTAAAATCTTAAAGCTGAATGCCAGGCAGACAGCTTAATACATAAATGTAATAAATATAAGGAAGCGGTTTTAAGATGTGCATGCAGGCCTGGGATTTCTGCAGCTTAGAAACACAGTGTTTCTCTGTCTGATTAGGTAGATAGTTTTTTTTCCTGCTGGTGTTAAGTAATGCTATGCCTGCAGAGTGTAACTGGTCGATAAAAGAGAGGAAGCAGATTGGTGAGCTCCACTTGGCCATCTGGATATGGCCACCTGTGAATACTTACCTGTTATGCGCAGAGATTCTGAATGCAAGGGGATTTTATATGTAGCTAATTGGTGGTGTGAACCCTAGGGCAAAAGAGCAGGGTCTAGTCAGCCTGGTCCTCTCTAGAGCCTCTAGTAGTGAGGGTGTTGTGCTGTAGACTGATACTGGGTGGGCAGCACAGCACGAAGTAAAAAAATCAGTAGACAAGAGAATAGTCGATGATGGCCAGGGTGATGGCAGGCAGCAAATAGGCGAGGTCAGAAGGAAACAAAGATACACTGGAGAGTGACAGGCTGCATGGAACACAGGGGATAGGAGGAGGGGATAGCAGAAGACACAGATAGATACTAAAAACACAGGTGTTATGGGGTGTCCAAAGGCACAGGGGTACACGGGAAAATGCTGGGGACACTGGAACAAGAACTGCACAAAGGAACAAAACAAGGAAATATGAAATTGGACAATTAAGGGTTGAAAGAGGAGCTGAACAGGTAAACAGGCGATCATGTGTGAGCTGAGCAGAAATCATTTCAGCACAGCTAGGCTCGTGGTCTGGAGACACCTTGCTCTAACACTGAGCGCTGTAAATGAGCCTGCTAAATACCCAAAGTTTATCAAGAGGCTATCTTCAAATTGGCCAACAGAAAGGGCTTCAGTATGAGGTTTGATCGACCTATCATCATATGCTGTCCTTGAGTCTGTCAAAATCTTGAATTCAAATCTTTTGGTGTAGTCATGCCATTGGGCTGATCAGACTTGCTACTTGACACAACTAGAAGATTTTTGTTGGAGTGTCCATGATATAGACCATAGAGGACTTTTTTTAAACATCTTTTTATTGAGATTTTTCATATAACATGAACAAACACCAAACTTGACAACTAAGCAAGGTAAACATTCCTGATAGTAGGAACCTCTGTTATGAGTGCATAGTAACATGTTATTGCTATGTAACAAAGTGAAATAAAATACATAAGATAAAAGAAAAAAAAATAAGAGAGAAAGAAAAATAACAATGTACATAACTGAAAAGACACAGTTATTATATACCAAGTGGATTGTTGAAAAGGTTCCAGAATCATTTTTTGTAATGCTTCTGTAAATGTATAAAAAATAAAGGAGTACCATTTTTCAAAAATTTTGCAATATGTTTATCATCGTTCATTTTAGGCATCTAGGGCTTCTTTAGAATATGGTACTAAGCGTGGCCTTAATATCTTCCAGCTTAGCTTGTAGAGAATCGTACCAACTCATAAGCAAAGCGTGTCTCGCTGCCAAAAGACATACTGAGATCCATCCCCTCCTGCCCTACCCTGTACCACCTCTGATAGATTGTCCCAACAACCAAAAAAACACAAATTAGGGTTGGCAAGGACAAAATATTCAGTACCTTCATATATATATATATATATATATATATATGTCCTCTGCCAGTACCGTGTAATCAATAGACAAGACCACAGACGGTGAACCAATGTGGCAGATGGGGCTTTACATTTAGAGCAAGTGAAATTGAGTTTGGCATCAAGCTTTGTCCCCTCACGAGGTCTGAATACTTTATATGCCCAATAGAAAAGTTTAAATTGTTTTTACCTCCATATTTCAATGACCATTGTTTTGATATCCATGTGTTACAGTGAAGGCCACATCCTCCATATGTAGTCGAAGGACTTTTTATGGCTGCGTGTCTGGTCAATTTAAATACTGACTGTACTAATTAGGCACTCAGCTTTTAAAGCAGGACTAAACCTCATAAACTTACCTGTCCCGATCTCGTTCCTTGTCCCTTTGTTCTTCTGCCTCCCAAATTTTGGCCATCTTGATTGGCTGGGACCAGCTGATGTACAGGCCCACAGGACTTCATTCATTCCAGGCACGAGCAGGGAAAGCTTGGCAATCTTTTTTGCCATTTGTGGTAACCTTTTTCTGACAGTTCTGGGTGTCCTATCAAACTTTTTGACAGTTCCCCAATGCGATCAAGCAGCTAGGAAGGATTATTGCAGAATCAACTGTCCCTTTCTGCAATAATGAACTGCCTTTTTCAAAATTCCTAAAAGTTGAACTTTGGTTTATTTATTGAGGCCATAGTGCCATATCTCACTAAACAAAGGCGACAATCTCTGGCTTGACCTGTCTATGTCCTATTACTTTGTCCTACCTTTCAAAATTTTCTGATAAGTTTTATTAATAAGCTGGAAGGTTGGCACTGTTAAAATATGTGATGGAAAGGTGGACAGCACAAGTATATTCTTGGAATTTTTTTTTTAAGTTGTGTTTGCATACATGGAGGGAGTTTTTTAGTCCAAACTGTAAGTGAAGGTCAGAAAACAAGGCCAAGAAAGAGATAAAAAAGAGTAATTATAAAAATAAAAAAAGTATTTCAGATTTTTAATTTTGCTTAGTTCAATCATGCTAAAGGCCAGAATATATTTTCCATGTCTCCAAGAAATCTTGGAATGATTCCATTGCTAGGGTAATGCCTGCCAAGTTGGAGAGCTACAAGGCTCTTCTTAAGACCAAATAGCTATTTACAAATTAAAACCTGTAGGTAATTCATTTTTAAACATACTGAAAAATGCACTTTTATAAAATGTAAAAACTTTACAATTGCTACACAAAACATGTAAAATAACGCTATACAAAACTGCTTCTCTGTTTCCATCTGCAGCGAGTTGTCACCAGATTCTAACATTCGCAACAATACCAAACCAAGGTTGTTCTACACACAGAGTTCGGCTTACATGAAGCTTGCTATATCACTACTGTAATTCAGTCAGGTTTTAAAAACAGTAACAGTTAAGAAACACTACTTTTGCTACAGCAGGGATTAAAGTGACATGTTCTATCAGCATGTTGAAAAGCTATACCTCTGCTCAACACGGAGGTCCGAAATGCGTCATTCTCCCACTCAATGATCCAATCAACAGAGTTAGCCAGAGGGTATGAGTGCTGTTGATTGGAAAAGTGGTCAGAAGGTACGTCTAATAGTAACCATTCAATCTCCATTGATTTGGATTCTGAGTAATGTCCTCCTTGCGCCCTTTGTATAAAATTCACAAAATATTACATTTTTAGGATTTTGAGTGCAAAGACTATTCTTGTATGATTTCAATAAACATGATGCATCAATGACATTTCTTAGCATTCCAAAATAGGTGAGTATAGATAATGTTCTTTCTTTGAACATTTAATGTATTAAGTTGACAGGCACTGCCAAGCAAGTGGACCTTCCATTTGCACATAAGGTCCAAATTGTTTCTATTTATTGGCACACACCGCACAAAACAAGGTATACCTTGTGTTATGTGGCTGTAGTTAAGTATACAAAGACTTTTTTTCCTGCATTTAAACACTCATGTTTGAATTTTCTATTCTGTCCAATGAGCCAGTGCACACTTGTTGTTGTGTCTCTTTGATGGGCTGTAAAATTCCCAAAACACTTAAAAATGCCTTTAAATGCCATAAATGCTTTGAACATCGATGAATGAATAGGGCATTTATAGGCAATTATTTATGTTTTCAAGTCATTGTGGGGAATTTTTGGGTGGTTTTTGGTCATTTATTTCCCATTCAACCTTTTTCTCTGTCACCTTATTTGAAGTGTAGACTTGGCCTTTTCACCCAGTACCAAAATACAAAGATCCAAACTGACCATTAAACTTTGACTTATTTTTGTAAAAAAAACCCAGTGAGTCTAAAAGTTATTTTAGTATAAGTTATTTTGTTCTGATAACTCATGAGCCGAGGCCGGTGAATTGAATATTATGTTGAACCTTGTTGGGTTGGGTCTGCTATTTTACAAGGCCTAGAACTTTCTTTGTTGTACGCCAGATAAATCTGTCGTGACCAGATTATCCTTGATATTTAGGGTTTATGTGTTTCAGCAGTGTTTTTTATCAAACTGTAGGAACATCGATACCAAAAGATCGCTTTCCCATGCTCTTCTCATCATAAGTGTTTGTCTAGACAGAAATGGGAATGTGTGAATTCAAGCACCTTCAAAGGTCAAGCTGTTTCTCTAGCTTTAGGCATGATAGATGTGGTTTTCGGAATGTATGCATTATGCAGATAACATCTCATAGTTTTTCACTGTCTGCATTTCAGGGCACAAAAATCTTTGTGCTTGAACTACGTCAATCCTTTAGAGGTTATCCAGGCAGTTAGTAGAAGATATCTGTTGCTATATTATTATTTTGGACACTATATATGAGTTTGTATGTTCTACCTGTGTTTCCGTGAACTTTCTTGGGGCACTTTAATTTTGTCCTTCATCTCAAAGGCATGCTGGTAAGTTGATTGGGTCCTTCTCCAAAGTTGTCCCTAGACTTTGCTAATGACATACTATAGAAAAGGGACATTAGACTGAGCTACTCCTAAAGACAATTACTATGAATTCTACACAGCACTGCAAAAAATGTTGCAGTGTTGATATGATATGTTGAAAATGTCAATGTGTTGATAAATAATGGTCTCTTTGGACCTGATTCATGAAAGCTCTCCAAGACTGGAGTAGATATACTATCATGGGGAGACTGGGGAGACTGGAATACAACAAACCTAGATTGGATTTCTTAAAAGTCATTTGCTATTAATTGGCTAATATGTTAAATCTTGGACCTGATCCATTCCAGGTTTGTTGGATCAAGGGGCTCTCCCATTAAAGTCTATCTCAGTGTTTCTCAACTAGGATTTATCCAGAGGTTTCTGGGAGTTTCTTGAGCAATGAGCAGTTTGCACCTCTCAGGTCAGTTTAAGTGACACCAATGATCTTTTTGGCTATCTGTAAGGGTGATATGCTTTTATATATAGTATAGTATATATATAGTAGTAGTCTTTTAATACACTGTGATCTGTAAATAGATAATTATCTATTATATGAAAAAAAAATAATTATAGAAGGGGTTCCCAGAAAACCCTGAAACTTATTTCTAGGGGTTCCTCCATATTAAAATGGCTGTGAAACACTGATCTATTTTCTCCAGTCTTGGAGAGCTTCATTAAAAATGGCCTGTTACATCCTGCCTTTCCAACCGTGTAATTATATATCATTGAAGTGAACTCAGATTCATTTTTGACTTGTATGTTTTCCTTTTTCAGTCACATTTCTTTGTCTTTTGACTATAAGCATATAGCAATTTTACTCATCCATCCTTGGTAAAGCCCTATATAGTCTGTAAGGTCATAGTTGATCTGAAACATTGGAACCTGGCAAATCTGTGAGTAGTTGGTGGGTTTCAGGGGATAGCAGAATAGAGGGACATCTGAAGGTTATTTACAATGGGATAAGAAGATGTTGCAAGAGAATGTGGCTTTTAGCAATGTATTGATTCATAGGCCTGTAGCTGGTACATTGACATCTGATCAAACTTCACCCCATTCAATGCTTTCTGGATTGACAGAGCTGCCTCCATTGCTGAACATCCCTACTGGGGTAAAGGATATTTGGCAGTCTTGTACAAAGTAATTGGATTTGGAACTTGTTGGGATAGTTATTCATAAACCTCCAGATATTCTTTAGTGCTTATAGCTTTGGACTGGGTGAATAGTTGGGAACACTCCAGTTTGCTATATGCCAGATGTCATATGTCTGGGTTGTACTGATTGAATTCTATCCCTCTGATTTGTGTCCCACTAATTGGCTGGCTGGTGTGGAACCATCACTTCCAAAAGTCATGCACCAAGGAAGAAGCAAGAAGTTACAGAGGACTAGGCGAGTTGTGTTGTTTCCTTCTTTAGCAGTTCTGTAGGGGTTTGCTTGATTCCGTGAAACAAATCTTAAAGTTTTCATGTCACACACCATAGCAAGGTGGATAATACCACCTACAACCAGGGAATGCAATATGTTTTCTTACCACTTTCTGCCTGCTGACTGTTGAGTGAAAGACTGATGATTACTAAAAAGACATTCACTGACAGCACATGTGCACATAGCACCGCTGATTAGCCCTTAGTCCTCCCCCCATCCTTTGTACAAAGAGGTTAAAATCAATTCATATTCAGTTATTTGCCTTAGCCTCATTATTCTGTATCTTTTTATATCCGCTCTGAGTGCAACTTTAATAATGTCCTAAAATAATGTTCTTTGCCACAGCTAAGCCAAAGAAACTCAAAGTCTTATTTTACTTATCAGAAGTTATTTACTGTAAGCTACAGCATACATTTTTTTTTTGTTTTTTGCAAAGGATATCATTGTTTTAAAGATTTACATACATTTTTGCCACTCACCTCTTTTTTGTAAACTCCTTTTTTCCTCCCTCTCCTGGGTTGCTTGCTTTTTGTACTCTGTCTGAGGTCTTCTTTCTGTACACCTTGGAGTATCTTCTTCATCACAGTCATAATCATCTAGAATCGGGGTCTCCCGAATGGACATTCTCAACACTGAGCTGTGGGGTTGCAGTTTGGATGAGCGAAAATCTCTCGATGGAGGACCCAGCAATACAGATGGGATATAATGGATCTCATGAGTGGCTTCTGTGCTGGCACTCTTTTGTGGTATCCGTCTTCGCTTGTGCCAGCGCCGCTGAGCAAACAGTGCAACTGAGAAAATGAGCAGCAGCAAAAGCAGCGCGATCAATCCACCCTGCAAAGAAAGTAACAGGACTTGTCTATATAAAAAAAAGGATCACCCTTCATTCAAGAGACATGGAATTTATGGATACCTATTGGAATATTTTTAAAATATGTGCATAATAATTTATCAAATAACATATTTATTTGTTCTGTACCAATTAGAAAACATTTGTATTTTTTGGGGGGTCAGGAGTTTGTTATGAATGATTTCAATATATGCCAATGACTGCTATGACTGAATGCAAATTTTATTGAACAAGGCAAAATTGAATGTTCTTCTGGTGGCAAATGAACGTTCAGTTAAATAGATAAATTGTGTAAAGGGTTGAAGAAAAATTCTTGAATTTTTTTTAAAGCTTGGTGAGAAATCTTCGAAATTGGGTGAAAGTTCTTTGAGGTTGGGAAAGAATTCTTTGACACTGGATGAATGTTTCTTGAAGTTGGAATAATGTTCTTATAGGTTGTTCTTAGAAGTTGGGTGAACATTCTGTAAAATGTTTTTAGATATTGAGTGAACAATCTTTGTAATTCAACAAACTTGGTTTCTGAATAAAATCCTATCAATGCCTAAGGGAAAGGAATTATCTACCTAAAGAATGGAAATGTTCTTTGAAAGTCCTTAGATGAGTAAAAAATAATAAAACAAATTTTAAAAAATAACAGATGTTAAAGGAAGTTGAAGGCTAGTTTTCCATAGACTTCAGTGGGGTTTGAACGGAAAATTTGGATCACCTAACTTTAAAGAAAGTGTGCTCAACTTCAAAGACCAATTGTCCAATCTTTCATAATTTGAACTTGGGCATATTCACCCATCTTTAGTAAAATATACCGTTCATCTGTGAAAGTTAAAAATCAAAAACAATATGGTATTCATGATTTGTAAAAATACTCCACAGAAATATTAAAATTTTAAAGAAAGGGAGACATCAGCAAAAGAACGTAAGACTTTTTGCAATGATGTCAGAAAAGGATCATGATTTCTGCAGAAAACATACACATGTTGCCTACCTATTAAACAAAAAGGGCTAATGTTCTACAACAGTGGACTGAATTGAGCTAAGCAGCAGAGGCACTTCAGTCAAAAAAAGAACCTATTGTAACATTAATACTGATTGATTACTTAATCCTTCATTTAGTTTCAAAATGCATAATTAAATAAAAGTGCTTACACTCTCAGCTGTTGCTAGAAACACATTGGCTATGGGTACTTGCAGTAACTAAAACCGACTTTCTGTGAATTTCTGTGTGCCAACAGCTAAAAAAACAGATGATTTGGTGAATCAATATAGATGTTAAGTTGCCCTATTAGGAGCATTATGGAGGGACCCTTTTCCACACCATGGTAAAATTTGCTAGTTATCCAGGAGTTTTCGCTTTAAACAGGACCAAAGCTACCAAAATTGGGGCTAAGTGTTCTCCCCAGAAATTTTTTCAGGCGAGTGGAGAGAAGCTAAAGCTGGGTGATCAAAAAGTGGGCTAGTCAAAACATGACACATTTAGTGCCATAGGTATCCAAATAACCCCAAACATTCTGATTGCTTTCTACCTCTACTCTAAAATGTGTTCCAGCTTTCTAATGCCCACCCCCTTGGTATGTCCCATTTTTCCATCATCTTTGTATTATGGCCCAGCTGTGCAGTGGCCTGTATTCTGACCCAACTTTTCAGTACCCACCCAAAAATAACCGGGTGGTTACTTAAAAGTGCTGGGTAGTAATCCCGGGCTAAAAGGGTCTGGGGAGAACACTGCATCTGTTTCAACATAGATACCAGGCGTATGAAAAGTAGGGTCTGATTAAGACTCCTTTAGGCTCCTATTGCTCCACATGAAAAGTTTTATAAAAGAACTTGAGGATTTGAAAATATTGTAGGAGGTCAAAACACAGAAGCATAGAATAGCCAACATGTTGGCGGAATGCTATTCCAGCAAGCTACAAATTTCCATTTGTGTTTACAGCTTCTACTTCACTTCATTTCAAGCTCATCCAATACCACAGGCTCTGATGAAAGAGAAGTGTTGTTGACCTCCAAAATGAACTGGATAATATACAAACTAATACTATTTTAAACTAATACAATAAAACACTGAGGACTCTAAGTTTTGGTATCATGACTCTAGATTTAGCTATCATTCTTCTCGTCAGCTGTCAGTTGTGAGAGTTGAGAAAGAGAAAGAGAGAAAGAATGGGAGAAAGAAAGAAAGAAAGAAAGAAAGAAAGAAAGAAAAAAAGAGAAAAAGAAAAAGAAAGAGATAGAGGGGGAGAGAAAGAGAGAGAGAGGGAGGGAGGAAATAAAGATGGGAAGTGAGGGGAGAAGCAAGAGAGAAGAAAGAGATGGAAAGAAAGAGAGGGAAAGAGAGAGTAATAGGGGGAGAGAGGGGAGTACAGAGGGGGATAAATGGAGAGGGATTGGAAGATAAAGAGAGCGAGAAAGAGAGATAGCAAATCAGCTCACTCACCTGTGATCTTCTGAAAACATGTGAACAGAAGGCTTCCTGTGTCATGGATCTTCCATGCTGACAAATACAGCAGCTCCCAGATGATAGAGAACAAGCATTGTACCTGCTAGAACAGTGCTCTTGGAAGGTCTGAGCATGGGTTTGAAGTGCAGACATCATTTTTATAAAAAGTTTAAAGAATTAGAGATAGCTCCTGTGGAAGCTTATTCCATTTTTACAGCTCTTACAAGAACAAGCCACTCCATATTTAAAAATGAATCCCCTTTATTTAGGTGCAAAGAATAACATTTTGTCAATTGCAATGACCTTAAAAAAAAAAAAAAAAAAACTTCTAATTTGTTACATGGGCCATTTCTTATTTTTACATGGTAATCACATTGTTCTTTTTTGTCTTTTCCTAAGGGAAAATAAATTCAGTTCAATAATTCAAAGATTAGATTCCTAATACACCTTATTAGGTAAAATTGTTCTTCTCTGCACTCTGTCCAGTTGCACGGCATTCTGTTTTGGAACTGGATCTCCCACCCAAACTCCAAACCCAACATGAGGTCTTAGGTTTGTATGGGAGATTATGTTTCTGTGCCTTCCTCTATCTCTAATCTATGCCGCTTAGCTTAGTCATAGCTGTTGATTGGCATTGAGTGCTCTAATTGCATCCATGATCTACCAAAAAAATAATAAATAATAAATTTAATAATAAAGAAAGAAAAAATGATAGATGAATGGCACAACAAATATTAGGTATTTCATGAACTGTGTTTGTTCCTGAACATGTAATCTTAGTAATTCAGTATTCTACCTCTAGAAAGGGATGTAATAAAATAAAAATCACAAGCGCATGCTGATAAGGCCATCATCACAGTTGGCAGTTGCTCAGCTTCCAGTTAAATTGGCCAAAGCCCAGGTGCTCATAAACCTAACATGATATGAGGGAACAGCTGTCCAAGAATGTAAGTGCATTACACAGTCAGAGCTGGTCCTATTTGAGAAATCAAATTATCGGATATGTAATGCTGGGTCAGTTTAAATGTTCATAGCCTTCAACTTTTCAACAAATCAAAGATGAATTTGTTTAAAAAGAAAAATTTTACATTGAAAAATCCATAAAATAGGAGGTGTGGATTGCAATTAAAGGAGCCAAGGATTGAATACATGTGGATTGGTTTTCTACCAAATTTCTTTATAAATGATTTTATAAAAAAACAAACTTTCTCATCCTCATTTCTCAACCAGGGTTCCATGGAATCCCAGGGTTCCTCAAGACTTTGACAGAGGCTGTGGCTGAATAACCTTCCATAAGATGGTGCCTTCTTGGATTTGGGGTCAGTATCAGTCGGTGGATACAGCTGTATAAAACCAAGGACCTTTTGGACTGTCTGTGTCAAGTGACAAGTATGTATACTATTGTACATTTTTTTCACTGGCAACCAATGCAAATACCATTTGACTGACAAATCAAGGGTTGCCCAACACCTAAAAATTATTTAAAGTGTTCCTCAGGGGTAAAAAGTTTGAAAAGGACAGCCCTAGAGGAACCTTTCAAAATAGGTTTTAAGTCTCAGCTCCTGATAAAAACAAATATACCTACAGTTCACAGTACATTGACAAGATCAGTAACTTCTAGGGCCGATTTAGATAATTGTGTTGCAGTAGTCTGTATGTAACGTGTGTGTTGTGGTGACATTCATTTTGAAACACACTTGGCTTGTGTGGTTTTTTTTAACTATGGTAGGGTATGTTGATTAACTGCTTGGAAGGCAGGAAACATCACCATATTTGTAGTGTTAGCAACCTAACATAAAAAATAAAACTGTGGCTTTTTTTAGGTAAGTTTTAAGTAAGCAGAGCTCCAGCAGCTTTCCTACTGTAGCCACCAATGTTCCAAAACATCCATTTTATCTACATGCTGAAATGGAGAAAAGAAAGTTTTCCTCTGCCTGTGGGCAGGGTTCAGGAGATCTGATGCTTCAAGTTTTTTTTCAAGCCATTTTCATTCGGGGATCAAGACACTATGACACCAATGATCCTTTTGGCTGTCTGTAAGGGTGACATTGCCCAATGCTAGCAATGTAAGAGGCATTCTTTCCAATGACCCCACAATAATGTACTGTGAGCTGTGTATATATCATATTAAAAGAAAGGATTTCCTAAGATCTGAAATTAATTTCAAGGGTTCCTCCACGTTAGAAAGGTTGAGAAACCCTAATCTTGGGTGTGCCAGTGGGAACAGGTACAGGAGGTAATATATTGACTGTAGGAAAACCACACCAATGTTTTAACCAATATAGTACTGTATGTGTAGCTAATGTATTTTAGTTGATTTCATAATTGCTAACATTGGGTCTGAATTATTAAAACTCTTTAAAACTGGAGAAGATAGAATATCATAGAGGAACCTGGCTCATCCTGCCAACAGGAATGGATCTGGTCCAGGAACGAGCCAACTAATAGCAAATGATTTTTAAGAAATCCATTCTAGGTTTGCTAGGTGACTCACGTCCCTTCATGATGGTCCATCTTTTCCAGGCTTGGAGAGCTTTAATACATCAGGCCCATTGCTTTTTATCAATCATGCCCTCAGTCTAATGTTTTAAGGTAGTTGGACGTGTGGTTGGTATATCCCTAATGCAGCTACCATTTGATAAATAGCTGTTGCTGTAATTGCCACAACCTGAAATTGTGAATATGTTTTTCATTCCATATTGTCACATGGCCTTCAGAGAACACAAACATGCGGATGTTGGATTGCTGCCAGTAACTGGGGCTGGACTTTCTTTAAATAGGTTGAGAGTTGTTTTCTTTTAAACAGCAGAGGTCACTCATTAATTCATCTGAGGTCACAAAGGTTGATTAAAACATATTGAACATTGGTTAATATATACTCCTTCAGCCTGAGCAACGAGGATGGTATTAATTGCATAATTACTCCTAGGGATATTGATTAGCATGACTGTAGGAAATTATTGGGTAGTTACATTAAAGCTGAAATGTGGTCTAAAAAAATATTAGCTTATACCAAAAACCATGAAAATATTTGCATTAATCTTGGTGTCCCTTGCATATTTAATCCAGATTTGTGGAGTAAACCAACATTAAACAACTCCAACACTGGTTTCTGTAATAAAGACCAGAAAGACCAGTCATTGCAGCTCCTTGACTTTGCAGGCAGTCTGTGGTAGATGGATCTGCTGGTTCCCACCCACAATTCCATTCTGCACAGGCTATGTGCACCATTGTGATGATATCACTGCTACATTACTAAGTGATATCAGAATTTCCATAAACATTTAGTAATTCAGCTCTGTCCAATGCACATAGCGGACAACTGCTACCTACAAATCTGTAGTAGCTCTGTGGAGTTTTGTTTTTCTGTAGTCTCCTATCTTCTGCAGTCTGACCGCAGTATGTCCTCACCAAACGTCCACAGTCTCTACTAATCTCACGCTGAAGGCAATCGGTCACTCTGAATTAGAAATCAAAATCCTCTGCAGGAATATAAACAGCGTGCATTTGAAAGGAAATCATTATAAAATGTTTTAATTAACTTAAAAGGTTCTTGTTTTTCAAATGTAAGCAATACAGCAAAACAATTTGTATCCTTCAGAGTAAACTGATAGTCTGGCTGCAAAACCTGTGGTGCACCAAATCCAAACTCCAGGCAAACAGCTAAATGCATAGTTGATATTCATATATGGGAGATGTCTCTTGAAAGATTCTGAATTCTGGCTATCCAGTTTTGAGATTTACAAAGCTTTTAATGAAGTTTTTTATAATGAAGGTAAGTGTTAAGGTTAGGACACCTTCCTTCCATCCTGGCATGGTATTGGGCAGTTACCAAACAGTGATGGACTAATAAACTTATCCTCCTCAGTGTGGGGCTTCTAGTGCTGATCCTGCCTCCTTGTGGAGACATTTATACAATAGCAAACTTGATTGGCTCCTAGTACTGCCCCTTCCAATTTGTAGGAACATGTATACATATAAATAACAAGAAAGCTGATGGGTTCTTAGTGCTGTCCATGCCTCTATGTGGAGACATATACACAATAGCACACTTGATTGGCTAGCAGAGCTATACCTGCCACTTTGTGAAGCCATATATTAAATAGCAAACCTGATTGGCGTCCAGTGCTGCCCCTGCCTCTTTAGGGAGATATATACACAATGGCAAACCTGATTGGCTTCCAGTGCTGCCCCTGCCTCTTTGTGAGGATATATACACAATGGCAAACCTGACTGGATTCCAATGCTTCCCCCCTTATACAACCATTAATTGTTCCTCATGCTGCTCCTTCTTGTGGAGACATACACACAACAACAACCCTGACTGGCTTTTTTGATGCTCCTGCTACTTTATGTGGATTTATACACAATTTCAAACCTGACCGGCTCCTAATGCTGCCCCTGCCTTCTTGTGAAGTCATAAACTAGACAACAAACCTGATTGGCTTCTAGTGCTGCCTCTGTCTCTCCAGTCTAAGCTCTCCATTATGGGTAATAACAAAAGGCTCAAATGTAGGTATTTCCACAAGTTACATTTTAAAATCTTTACCATGTAACTTTTTTTAATATGCAAATTAATTAACTGTTGTCCTTTATAACGAAAGAAGCCAAACTGGACATTAATTCAAGCAATATTTTATTTCATGTGATTCAGGCTATTGAAAATCGATGACATTAAAATTTTTGGATAATTTATTTGGAAAGTAATTTCCTTTAGGGAAATAGGTAAGAGATAGCATGTTGGCTGTTGCAAGCAATAACTAAATTGCATTGTGGGCAGAACTCTGGTGTCATTTTATTTGCCACTCCAAGTAATCCCCCAATGAAATTTTATATTGGTGTAGCCAAGCCAAGCAATGCTTTAACTCATTGTAACTTAAACAGGCTAAAAGGATTTTCGTTCATTATGCTGTATAGATAAACTTCTGATGTTTTTAAGCAGTGAGGGAATATTTGTACCCTTATTGATTAAAGCTTTCCATGACTGGACCACGTAGATTATTATGAAACAATTTGTTTGATCAGGAAAACCTGGAATGGATTTCAGTCCGAGATCAGACCCATTCCAGGCTTGCTGGATCATCCCATGACAGACTATTTTCTCCAGCTTTGGAGAGCTTTAATAAATCAGGGCCATTGTGTGCAGTTTTACCTAAATATTCTATATTGCTAATTTTCATTTTTGATAAAGCCTCAGATCATCTTTGGAATGTATAGGATGGAATTTTGAAGTGGCAGAGATTGCATGAAAGTCTTTAAGCAACTGGTAACCTTCTAAGATTTCTAATAATAAATTATTGCAATATCAAACAAGACGGGATAAAAATGGTCCTTGGTTTCTATATTTAAAGCACAATGCTCTGAATTAGTTATATACAGTCTACGAAGGCTTGACAGAGAATCTATATTTCATGACTCCTATTACCGTGACATAGGTTAAATGGTTTTGTTTGCTGGCAAGCTGACCAACGTACAAGATGCTGATGAATCTGTTTAATTCTCATTAAAAATAAAATTGCAAAGGTTTCTGTGATTTGGTCAGAAGATTGGGGAGTATGCAGTCTGTTAGTCCTTTCCCTAAAAATTAACATTTAATTAAGATAACATTTTAAAAAGAAGATGAGGACTATTTAATATTTGAAAAGTGTAAGCCTTGGTTAAAAGAGTTTGAAAGATTCCTCTGAAACACTAATATTGTCTAATATTTTTTCATGTTAGGTTTCCACATTTCTTTAGGCTAGCCTAGGTCAGTGTTTTTCAATTTTTTTTGAGCCACGGCAAATTTTTTACATTGAAAAAATCCTGCGGCACACCACAAATCAAAAATGTTACAAAATGACACTCTGTAGCTAATTCGGCACATTTTTTACATAGAAAAAATCCTGCGGCACATCACAAATCAAAAATATTACAAAATGACTCTCTGCTATCTAATTCTCTTGTCTCTAAGAATAAACAAGGCAATTAAGCTACCTACTGCCACCCACTGACATAGAAGAGTATTACATTACTCTGCCAGTCACTACAGCACAGACACTCGACAATGGTAATTTGATCATTTCCTACAGTACACCTGAGGATCTCTCACAACACACTAGTGTGCTGCGACACAGTGGTTGAAAACCTCTGGCCTAGGTTGTCAAGCTTATTTGGGAAACATTAATTCCATAACTATTTACCATATCATACATTGCAATAGCTTTTAGATTTAGCCTTTCCCAACCTTTTTAACATGGGGGTACCCTTGAAATACCTTTCAGTCTTTAGAGACTACAAGTCACTTAAGCTGACCTGAGAGTCACAAAGTGCTCATTGCTCAAGGAACCCCTAGCAACCTCTGGAGGAACCCTGGTTCAGAAACACTGCTTTAAGTATATTACCGTATAATAGTGCTTTGACAATGTAATCTACATTAAGGGCTTTGGTCAGGTCTTAAGTCAGTCATATATAGCTTGAAATGTTGCTACTTATTTTTGCAAGCTTTTTTGGGAAGATTGGGATCATGTGGGAATGGGGTAGACCTCTTACAAAGTCTGTATTACTGTCTGTGTCATTGTTGGGGAGATTTCCCTTATTTATTTATTTTGGCATTTTTTGTTACTGAGACTGAAAGGTGAAATTCAAATTAGTAGAGTGGCTTTGAGAGCAAGAGTGAGAGCATATTCTTCAGTATGGACAAATGCTTTGGGTACATTTGTCTAAAATGTAAATTCTTCTCACCTTGGGTCGATTTTTTCTCTTTCCAGTGGTGTCACCAAGAGTGGACAAGTTTTGACCAATTTGTGTCCTATATAAGACATGGTACCACCACTCTAAGTTTGGCTAACCTAAAGTTTTTACTGTATTTAAAGACCCAATCTGTAGCCACACAGCTGTGCTCCAAAAGCATCTTTTCTGATCTTCTACAACTTGTATGTCCCAATCTATCTAAAGAGTGGAGTAATCTTCAGAAATGCTGAATTATGGCTTCACAATGGAATGACTGGGTTCATAACATGCATGTGCAAGAAGAAGAGCAGATGGGGACTGTGCAGTTTTGGGCAGTGTCCTGCAGTGAAGATCACTGGATCAAGGTAAAGTTATTTCTTTGGAAAATTTAGGGAATTTAGAAATTTTTACAAAGAACTAAGCAACAATATCTCCCTGTAGATAACAAATAGAAAGAAACTATTCATCTGTCAGGCAAAAAAAAATTATTAAATAACACACAATATATATAAACCTATGATTCTGCCCTTTCCTTCATTCCCAACATTCAAAACATCTCCAGGTCCTGCCATATTCACCTGCGCAACATCTCCAAGAGGCATTCCAACCTGTCCCTAGGGACCACCAAACTCCTTGTACACGCTCTTATCATCTCCCGTCTGGACTACTGTAACATCCTCCTCTTTGGTATTCCACTAACCCGACTCTCCTCTACAATCCATTATGAATGCTGTAGCCAGACTTATTCATCCTTTTCCCCTACCTACCCACCCACCCCATACAAATTCTTCCCACCCACCTACCTACTCACATACTTACCTGATACAAAGCCTTCCCACTTACCTACCTGTTCACCTACCCAATACACACCCTTCCCACCACTCCTCTTCTGCTGTGTCAAATTCAAGCTCCTGTGCTTTGCCTTCAAATCCCTCCACAGCTCTTGTTCCACCTACCCATCTGATACACAAATCTCTCCACAGTTCTTGACCCACCTACCTATCTGATACACAAATCCCTCCACAGCTCTTGTCCCACCTACCTATCTGATACACAAATCTCTCCACAGTTCTTGTCCCACCTACCTATCTGATACACAAATCCCTCCACAGTTTTTGTCCCACTTACCTTTCTGTCCTGGTAGAAAAATATTACCTACTATTGACTTTGTCAAAAAAAATTTTGTCACATGCATGGCTCCAAGACTTTTCTAGCGTAACCCCTATTTAATGTACAGTTCTGCATAAAATGTGGGCACTGATAATACCATAAATCTCCATAGTATATGTGTATTTGTAGAAATTAGGTTAAAATAATTTGTGAAGTCAAGGGTTCTTCTGGTCAGGTGGTGGGAAATCCTTAATGGAGCACAGAACATTTTTGACTTAATGATATGTAAATATTCATTCTGTGCTTCAATACCCAGCGGTGACCCCAGATGACCCATGGCCATCACATACTGGGCCCATAGTATTTGGAGTAGCAATGTCCATCATTATGAATATGATTGTGAGTATCTATTGGGTAAAGGATTTTTTATGCTCTCCTATTAGCTGGGTATTCTGCTTTCAACCACAGCCAAACAGCAGAATTCAAGACATGATAAAAAGACAATCAGATAGAGTAAAAGAGCCAAGTAGGTAGGAGGCTGTAATTTATTTTGTCTAATCAGTAATGTTGATTTAGCAACAAATGTTCAGGTTCAAAAGGACACTTGGCTAAAACTGATCACAACACAGTAATGAATCATTTAATTTATTCAATAGGATAATGATGTCTGTTAAGTGAGAATGCGAGTGTAAAATACATATTGTCGACTATGGTGATCCTTAATTATGTACTGTAGAACATTTGCCCGGGAGCAGCTTTCTATGTTTACATTGAATGGATGTATTAGATTTTGTAAATGTTACCAAAAGCAAACAAAATCTGTCTCCTAAAAGATACTGATGTCTAATGGAAAATATTAATATACGAGAAAACATGTAAAATATTTATGCAAGTACAATGTCGGTAAGGTGTCCGGGTCATGGCATTGGTAGTAGTAGCTCAAACTGCCATCAAATGGACTCATTCTCCAATGCTTAAAGCGGAACTTTCATTAAAATAAAAACAACACACCTACCTTTACTTCATCAGAGCTTCATCGACCCCCCCACACCTGGCTTACATTCTGTCCCACGTTGTCTGTGAATCCTCCTTCGTCCTAGTGCAGAGGAACCAGTGGCCAGTAGTATCTTCTTCCTTCATCTTCTGGCTTCTGTCTACATCACCTGATCTCACACTGCACAGGTGCGAGATCAGGTGATGTATCCTCCTGTAAATGTAAAAAAAGTGTGCTGATCCCACTGCGCATGTCTTTTTCATTGTGGGAAAAGCTCCTTTTGGGCTTGCAAATGATTTGGCATGCACAGAAGGAGCAGACTTAAGCTTCCATGGCAATGTGACGTAGTTTTCCCAGGAGGCTCCCATTCACTCTTTACCGCTGCAGTGGTAAAGATATTTAAATGAAATAACTAAAAGAGGTAAATACTCTTTTATATAAAGTAAAAATTGTGATAATAGGTCTTCTTTAGGATGTTTACCCACTCATCAGAGTTAAATGCAAGGACAAAACATGACCCAGAATTTATAAGTACAAGCTTGCCAATAAACTCCCTGTTCTAATTTTCATATTTCACACCTTGGTGTCTTGCAGCTTTGGATAGGTGTTAATTGTCTATGTGACATGGTTGAAAGCGAATTGGTTCGATATCCCTGTGGTCAAGACAGCTGATTCTACAAGTGTCCCAAATGGAACACTTCAACTATTCCTGTTCCAGTGACAGCACAACATTCTGTTAACCTTAAATGCTTGTAAGATACTCAGAAAAAAAAGTCAATAAAAGTCAATAATCCTTTCCTACTCTATCCAAAAATAAAAAGGGCCTCATTCCTTCATTCTCACCTTTGACCTTCTAACCCATATGTGCTCTGTTCAAACAGAGCTAATTATAGTCAATCAGAGAGTCTGAAAGCAAACAGATTCTCATGTCCTCTCATTACAAATTTCTCAAAATCCTAAAAGCCTGTGACATAAGTGTACTTTGCCTGAGATATTTATTCAATCCAAAATAAATGTAATGATAAATAAAACAAATAGATTATAGCTTTTTCTCTTGGCACTGATTCAATGCTGCTGCTTAATTGAAAACTTGGCATTTTACCATGCATATCTCCACAATTAAACAACTAGAAAAAAAATATTCCCTCTTAAGCAGGCATGTGTATCTGGTTACCCTGCACAATTTGTGTTATAAGTAAGTAATAGTATATATAAGCATATAAGCAGTATAAAGCATCAACATAGGTTTCTATGCCTTTAACATCAAGGCTGAAGGAATAACAAACTAGTTTTCCTTTTTTTGTCTAAATAAAATTATGTTTCATAATTGCAAGGGAAAAGTGTCGGGTACTTCCATGTACGCTTTCTTACCACAGATGTCCAGGTTGCAGTCTGGATTTCTGGAACATCTTTGACATAAGACTCTTGAGTAGTTGTTTATTGTATAGTGCCAACGTGGATGGCTCTCTAATAGATCATTTACAAGCATAAAGTTCTCAAACACTTGTATTGTATTTCTGAGAAGCACTGTATCACAAATACAATATTTTGCCTTTAAAGACCTCTCTGTTGGGTCTTTTCTATGTTTATTTACAATCAAAGTAAGCAATTCTTTAAATATGCATACTCAATTTACTTGATGGAGTTTCCCGTCTAGACATTTGTTCCATTTCTACTTTCTTCATGTAGTTAAAGAGCAATATATACATCATCATCTGACAACAAGCAATTGTTACGCAATTGTGAGTACATGTTTGCCTTGGGTTGTTTTTGCAGCAACACATAATTTCTTCAGCCTATATTTAATGCTGGAGAACATTCATTTTGTAATGAGTAAGAAATAAACACTCACCATGACTGATACATGTAGGACATGAAGTTGTTCATCCACTTCTTGCACAGGTTCCTGCACAGTTGGGGAGGTACTGATGGCAGTAGGTTCCCTCATATGTAAGGAGACATGGAAGTAAAGGGTCCCATTTTCCAGCCATTTCTGGGTCCAATATACAAGTGAAAGGTCCTCACTGGTGCCAGACATCTCTAAAAAATATTAATATGTTATTACTGTATGCATGATTGCATAAAAATTAGCTTGTCACAGTCACCCCTGTTTTGATTGAGACCAAGCTTCGACAAGCAACCCTCTTTTACATTAGGAAAGGTCCCATCACTTTTCAAAGACTGTGCAATTTTGAACTTTTGAAAAACATTAAATGTAAGCTCCCAACTATTCCCTATTGCTCACTGATGGACTACAGAATGTTCTTATTGGTACACCAACCCCCCAGGGCTCGCTAATGGAATCGAGCACTTCCAGTGGATATTGGTAAAGTACATGCCAGTTGGACACCCTCAAGTTGTGTGTGCTAATGGCAAATTGCCCGCTAAAGCCATTACTAAATAGCACCAAATCCTTAGACTTATATAGATAATGGCATTCCAGTTCTCTTAAATTACTTACATTGCTGTTTTTAACCTGTGCTTGACCTAGGAAGCCTGAAAGTCTATTTTTCATCCCATAGGCCATACATAGAGAAGAATATGTGGAATGGAGCCTTAAGCTACCCTTGCTTTGTCTTATCTGTCATATCCTCACCACACATTCCCTTTACATTTTAAATAGTTTGAACATACTTTAATGTTGTACTTTTACATTATTTTACCAATAATAAACAACAGCAGAGTTCTGCATCATATTGCATGAACAGGCAAACTCTTTGCTGCCTATTTTTGAAGCACTTTACCAAGTTTTACATCCAGTGAAAGAAAAAAAATGACTGTGACCTGAAAGTTGAAAATCATTTACTCATTTACTCTGGGAATGTCATAAGATGCAGATTTTCTGTAATCAAGCCATGAAATATATGACTACGGCGTCTAGCTGTGGGAGACCGATTAATCCTTTGATGGCTCTGCTCCATAGAATAAATGGAAGATAAGGATAAAATGTGTGCAGTTTATCTAAATTCCAACACATAAGTCTTTCTGTAACCAATAAATTAATTTTTGCTAATTGGCTACAGAAAGCTCTTCCTACTTCAACAGATCTTGGTGACGGTTAACCTTCCCTTGTGCTTTATGATAAACAGGAATCAGAAAGAAAAAACAGTTCCGATAGTAACTTTGTTTTACATAAAAATTATGCAAAATGATACCTAGAAATTAACAAAAGGAATTATGGCTATGTTAAAAAAAAAATGATTGTCATGGATAATGTTGGCCATGGTCTTCACGGTCTTCTTATGAAGGGAATTAGGACCACCACACCCTGATGATCCTTTTTAAGTGTTTTAAATTTTGAGAAAGACAAGTTTTTTTTAAACTTGGGATATATTAAACCCAAGGGACTGGTACAAATGTAGCAATCATCTGACATGGCAACACAATTCAAGAGCAAAAATGCTTTTCAATACCTACGTTTAAAACAAACCCGAGGCTAAAAGGAAATGTTTTCCAAATCTTAGGGAACACCTAAAAGTGTTAGGTATTCCTAATCAAGGCCAAATTTAGTTTTTTATATAACTCAGCCCATAGCTGTATATCTGCAGTGTAACATTATCTAGGGCTTTGTTGGTCTCACCAGAGCTGTTCACATTTTAAGAAACTGTAACCGGAGGTCTTAAGTAAATAATTAATTTTATTAAAAAACAATTTAAACATTTAAATTTGTCCAAACAAGGATATAATAATAGATGAACTTTTGGATTTATAATTTATTATTTGGATTAATTTTTTAAAACTTTATCACTGTGATCAATATGCTAAAAGCTGATCACAATGTAATCTGCTTTAAATTTCCACCAGGCCATGCCTCCCCCTCAATCGAGCGGAGGATGTGATGCAGAAGCCGGCCGGGGATCACTGGAGGACCTCGCTGGATTATGGGGATCAAGTAGGTTTTTTTTGCTACCCTGAGTGTGGCTCAGGGTTACCGCTTTTTGTACATAGTTCACCCCGAGCCACACTCGGGAATACTGCAAGGGGGGTTAAAGCTCTCTAAGAATGGAGAAGATGGCATTTGGGATGGAACTGGCACCAACATACACACAAGCTAAAAATAGGCTGGGTTCGTTGGTTCAAGTTTAAGTTTAAAAAGGAACCAATATTATTTGCTTGGTTGTCAGGAAAATGTCAGCCACAAGCTTTTGGTTATAGGCTGGTGGTTGGCAGTAAGGGAATGCCTTCCTCTCTATTCTTCAACAATGGGTGTACAGCGCTGCGTAATATGTTGGCGCTATATAAATCCTGTTTAATAATAATAATAATAATAATAATGGGCGTACAGCTAATGTCTGCAATACAACACAATAGACCTGATTATTAAAGCTCTCCAAAATGGGGAAGATTTCCTAAAAATCATTTGGACGTTAGCAAATGGCTCCGACACTAATAGCTTAAGTTTCAATTGACATTTAGAACCCAAACAGCAGCATTCCAGCAGTCTTGGAAATCTTTAATAAGTCAGGCCCATAGTGCGTTGTAGGTCAGTAATGGAGAAAATCAGATAAAGGTGGTTCACAGGCAATACTGGAGCCTAATCCTTGACCCTCTGCACTACATTTCTGGTAATCTTTGCGGCAAGCAAAGACTTAGGTGAGTATTTTACTGCTTTGTTGCATAATTATTTAAAATTATCATCAATCATCATGGGCCAATTTCAAATGGTTTGTAATGTTTGCTATTAGATCCATTTTCTCTGCATTAGGTAGATGTTCTCTATAACATAGCAATCAATGTATTCAGTGACAGCCTTGGAAGGAAGATTCTATTTTAAAGTGGTGTGAATATCAACATTTGAATGTGTGCTGGTTATATAAGGAGTTATAAAAACATTCCAAAATCTTTCACTATGTCTATTTCTTTATCTACCTATTGAAAGTATAGGGATACTCTCCTTGACTGCTGAGTTTCTGGGCAAAAAACGTTGATTGAGCTTTACCCTCCAGGTAGACTGTATGCTTAGAAAGCGATAAAGCCTTCTCAGCATCCATGATGTGAATGTGCAAAAGGTTCAATTTAATCACCTCAATCTGATCTTTATAGAGTCACTGGAATCATTAATAGTCTAAAGACGTTTCTTTTTCCTAGCTGTACTTAGTGAGATTAAATTTTCCCAAAAGTTGGCCTTGCAGGCCATCCATGAAAGGGGGGGGGGGGAATAATATGAAGATGTGAATTTAATACAAAATAATTCTCTATATATTTTATTATTTTATTACATAGCTCAGGTAAGTGCAAAAATAAGGTTGTTAATCCTCCAAAGAGCTTTTTCTCTTGGGCAAAGAAATTAAGGAAGCTTTATTTTCAAAACAGGCTTAGGCAATATTGACTGATTGACCATAGGAGAGAAGACATTAAATAATATAAAACTAGTCCATTAATCGCAATGAAAGTTCATAGTTATATAGTTGGTGACAATAAAAACACTCACCAAGTTCAAATATTTTTCATGTATGAGTCTCCAGAAGTAAAGAAAACAGTTGCTACTTATTATTGTGAAGTATCAGTGGAAAAACCTTAAATGAGCAATCCAAGACCACCTACAACAATTCCAATCACTACTAAGTACCTTAGGCCAAAGCAATCACACAAAATTGCTCTATCAAGTCAGCACAATGTTGGTTAGCATAATACGCATACACACACAGGGTTGAAATCTGGGTTCTACAAATGTTTTCTAAACATGCTAAATGGTATATTGTGCCCTATGGGTAAAATGATTAAATTTAGTTGTTTCAATTGAAAGTTGCTGCTATTGCTACAGCAAAGAAGGACATTTTGGACAATTGGACAATCTTTTTGTAAAAGTGAGTTGAAGGCTCTTTTCTGTTCCATCATGACTGTTTCTCAAGTCATGCACAAAGTAGAGTTCATTAGGACGTGGTTGATCATGATACTATACTAAACCCCTAAACTATGAACCTGAATTATGAACTGGAACTCCATCTTTAAAACCAAGTCCTTTTGTCCGACATCTATACAAAGCGTTCTCCCAAGACTGTTTTAGCTGGGCACACCACCCAGCACTTTTCAGTGACCACAGTTATTTTGGGGTCCTTACTAAAATTTTGCATTACCATACAGAGTCTGTCACCTGCCTACAAATTCTTCCCATCCAGCTTATAAAAAAAATCTAATAGGCTGCACACATGATCTCTCATTTGCCTTTTTTGGCTAAAAGGGCTTATGAAAAGACTTCCTATAAGAGTGGAAGGTGTATAGGTGCAAAAAAAGGTGCAAATTTTGTATTAATACCCATTGTTTTAGAATGAGATGTCCAATATGTTTATATAGATTTTAACGATTGGGTGTTCAAAAAGTCTTGGCTGTATACTTACCTAAATCTTGATCTTTGTCTCAATAACATAGGAAATCTTCCAGGATCTATGAGCAGCATGGTTGGCTCACTGGGTAGCACTCTGGCCTTTGCAGCATTAGGTCCCAGGTTTAAATACCAGCGAGGACACTACCTGCAAAGAGTGTGTATATTCCCCCGGTGTTTCTTCTGGGCACTCTGGTATCCTCCCACATCCCAAAAGGTAGGGACATTAGATTATGAGTCCCTCTGAGGTACAGCTACTGACAAGACTATGGACTTTGTATGGAGGTGTGTAATATGTTGGCACTATATAAATACAAGTTATATTTACCCAGTATTTATATAGCACCAACATATTCTGCAGAGCTTTAAAAAGTCCAAAGTCATTACTATCCCTCAAGGGGGCTCACAATTTAATGCCCCACCATAGTAATATGTCATTACCACAGTATGAAGTCAATTTGGTGGGAAGCCATTAACCTAACTGCATGTTTTTGAAATGTGGGAGAAAACCAAAATACCTGGGTTGTCCTTGCCAAGATTCAAACCTTGGACCCAGGGCAGCAAGGGCCAGAGTGCTAACCTTTGTCACATGCTGCCGTGGCAAGTCAATAATATTCTACATACAATTTGGAAATGGATTAATTCATGTACCAAGATTGCTACTCTATTGAATGGAATATAGTGAAGATTTTATCAAAAGAAATGTATTTCTTGTCTAGCGGTTTGAGATGGAATTCTTATTATTAGAAAGTAAAAACCAATGTGTGAAATACATACTATAGATGCAAATAATTCAATACCTACAAAAGCTCAGTATATTCATAACCAATAATAACTTATAACAAAAACAGAAAACTAGCAAAAAAACACAGTGACCCGAGAAAAAGAAACAAGTACTTTCACTGAAAGTTGTATTGTAGCGGAACTACATAGTTGAGGTGAATACCAAACAGATAATATATTTTCAGAGACTGCTGGAAGAATATAAATCCTGAAACACAGGCTCTTGGGGGCAGATGAATACACAGGTCATGGTATTAACTTTGATGTACAATAAGAAGCACATACTGAAGCAAATCACACTACAAAGAAAGTTTTGTTTGGGTAAAATGGTTGAAAAATAAGCTAACTGAAAAAAATTCCAGCCAGCCAAAAGCACGTAAGTCAACAGATAATATCAGATTTGGAAATAATAGCTAATATTGCAACATATTGGAGGCTGGGTTTAAAGAAGATGAAGATCCCCTGTGGTTCACTTTATGATACACATCAAGGGTTGAGTCTTCCCAAGACTGTCCTGTATAGATTGTATCCACCATTTGCATGTTTGGTTTTGATGGAACCACCAACGGTAATGTTCTTGGGCTACATTAGTTACTTTTTGACTTTGGATGGTGGTAATTGATTATGAATCAATATGGTTCTAGAATATGAGCCTTTTAAACATCTTAGGGTTGTGTGCAGTCAGTATGGGTTAGTTCAGGGGTTATATCTGGTACAACTTGTTCAGAAAAGGGAGTCAGAAGTCTCTTATTCGGAAAAGGGAGTCAGACGTCTCTTCAGCTTTCCATAAATTCCAGATGAAGAACTGTGACAATCAAAGGAGACTATGTTGCCAGAATGTATTCCCTGCTAATTTATTTTCTCTATCAGCTAAATCAAGGTAGATTGATTGTTTTTTGAAAATACATTAGCTCAAGGTGAAGCAAAATAACAAGGAGATGGAGACTTAACCTTGATTCATCCAACTGTAGGGCCATATAAGATACTTTAAAGCAGACTTTTTTACCTTTCTAACATGAGAGAACTTCTAAAATGACTTTTAGGTCTTCAGGGAACCCCTTCTATATCCACAGATCAAAGTATATTAGTGTGGTGGTCAGTGGGAAGAATTCCTGTTATATTGCTGGTCAGTGAGAAGAATGTCACCCTTATAGATAGCCAAAAAAGATTGTTCATGTCACTTATACTGACTTGAAAGGCACAAACTGCTCATTGTTCAATGAACTTCTATAAATCTCTGGAGGAACTCTGGAGTTCCACAGAACCTTGGCTGAGAAATACTTCTTTAACCTTCCTGGCAGTATGAATAGTAAGTATTTTTAAATGTCAAAATGGTACATTTAAAAATACTTAATATTTTCAGTTTGCCACCTGGTCCCACCTACCAGCTGCACGGTCCCACCCTCCAGCCACACACTCTTACTGCCCGGCCGTCATCTGCTTTCCCTGGCCTCGTGTCCCCAACGTACACACGCTGGAGGCGCAGATGCCGGCCGGCATATGTGTAGCATGGAGTAGATGCCAGGCATCACTGGAGGACGCCGTGGCCATGGCTGGAGGACGCTGCGAGCATCGTTGGAGGACGCCACAGGAATGTGGGGACCAGATAAAACTCCCTGGCAATTCCACCCCGAGTATGGCTCAGGGTTACAGCTTTTGGTATGGATAACACTGGGGAACGTATTTTTTGTTGAGTTAGATCTTCCACTTGTTTTTTACTAATTTTTGGGTAGTGAATCCAGAGGTTTTTTGTTATTACATTTACGATACAGGTACCCTCCAGTTTTGTCAAAAAAGATACAAATTTTACATACAATGAAAAAAAAATGAAATAATAACTTGAATGTACTGTTTTTATAAATTTATTTTGTTCATACAAATGATTTATAGGTACTCTATGACAATTTTTTTACAGTAAAACATTTGAAAATTAATCAGGTAAGAGTTTGAAGTAAAAATTTACCCCCCTAGCTTTTCCTGGATTGTTCAGTGTTAGGACAATTTGTTCAAATGCTCCAATTTGTCCAGATGCTCCAACAATAGTCAGCCCATGTACATCCCATCTTCCCTGATACCGTCCTTCCATGACCTTCAAATCTTGGTGGAATCGTTCCCCTTGCTCATCACTGACTGCACCAAGGTTTTCCGGGAAAATAGAAAGATGGCTATGCAGAAAATGCACCTTGATGCTCATATTGCAACCAAGCATTTTGTAGCTCTCCATAAGTTTCTGGACAATTTCGGTGTATTATTTGCTTGTGTGTTTCCAGGAAGTCCTTGACAATAGCTTTGAATGATAACCAAGCATTCTTTTTGACTTGTGACATTATCCTGATGAAATGTTAATCTTTGATGGGCTGCCTTATTTGTGGACCATCAAACAAACCAGCCTTTATTTTTTCAAATGACCGGCTAGGAAATGCCAAAACTAGGTACTTGAAACATTCTCCTTCAGTTGGCAAAGCTTTAACCAACTGTTTCATCAGACCCAGTTTCATGTGCAGAGGTTGGAATATAATATTCTTTCTATCAACAAGTGGCCCATGTAGAATGTTTGGATCATCTGGTTTTAGGGCAGATCTTGGAGGCCAATTCCTTTCCATCCAATGCCTCTCACGAGCTCTGCTGTCCTACATGCACAGATAACAGGAATACTTGGTGTATCCGCATTGCTGGCCAAGAAGGAAGCATAACATTTTAAGGTCAACCCAATTGTGTTGGTGATATTGCAACAACTCAATGACTTTCTTTATGTCTGCATATTCTTCACAAAGAGAAACTGAATGGCCAATTGGGACTGACCCAAATATATTGCCATTGTGAAGGAGGACACACTTTAAGCTCCGCTTTGAGCTATCCATGAATAGTCGCCATTAGGTTGAGTAATGGATTGGGATTCCCAATTCCTCCATTAAACCAGGTATGTTATGGCAATACACAAAGCCACTGTCAGTTCTAAAGTACTGCAGAAATGCAATTTCTCTGGTTCGAAAGTACAATACCATTGTTTCTTTTTCAAGTAAGATTTTCTCATGCAGTCTTGATGCTAGGAGTTCTGAAGCTTTCTTCCATAGTCCCAAATCACTCAACTCATGCTGATCAAATCCCTTTATGAACAGAGTCCTCATTCATTTCAAACTCTTCATCATTGTTGTCACCTAGTTCATTCCCATAATTATGTTCTTCAAGAGAGGGTAGTGTAACGAAAACCGGCACTGGGATTTCATCTGAATGAGCCACTGGGCGTATAGCCGATGGTAGACTGGGACACTCTATGTTACATTTATTTTTCTTGTTATGTCCAGAAGTTTGCACTATACAAAAGTAACAGTCACTGAAATGATCTCCTGGCTCTCACCAAACCATAGGTATACCAAATGACATCTTATCACGTGTTCCCTTTGTCCACATCTGTAAACCCTCCACACAATGTGAGCACAGCTTATAAGGGGCCCAAGACTTATCTTGATCACCAAGTTCAACTATGAAATATGACAAATAGGCTTGCTGTACAAATGTGCTGATGTTTGCCCTTTGACTGGGAATGGTGAAACTGCCACAGATATAACAAAATGAATCAGGGTTGTTTAGGCACCTATGGTGAGAAACAGCAGTGCTAGACATGATCTGAAATACGTTTGTAAGTAGAAAAATACATTTTTCCTATTCACCTGACGTGATAGAAGAAAACTAACTGCACTTTTAGAATCAACATACTTAATTTATGTCAACAAAAAATGTGTTCAAAATTGTTCCCCGGTGTAATTCACCCCGAGCCACACTCAGGATTACCGCTAGGGAGGTTAAAATGCGCTTAAAGGAAGTGTCCATATCTATAATATATTCAGTCCAGGTTTGCTGGATCACCCAGATTCACTGATGAAAGTGTATCCTCTGCAGCCTCTGAGAGCTTCAAAAAATTAGGCACATTAAAAGAACTAAAATTTGATGAATAAAAGGGCTTTTGCACTTTCTGAAACTATTTTATCGCTGCCTAAATATTCCTCTACCAGTCCTCAAGCAGCTCTGACATGAAGAAGCCAAACTCTGCCCCTCCATCAAAATGGCCATCTCCGCAAAGTAACACTGCAAAGAATGAGACATAGAAGTCAGTTTTGGGCAAAAGGTCAGATGCAGTGATCCTGCCGGCATTACTGATGATTAATCATTGGCTCTTCGCTTCAATTTGTGGTATACCTTCCACAGTACAGGTCCTCTTTAATATTAAAAAAGTCAAAAGTATAACCATTTGATGATGAAAGGAAGCTCTCTAAGTAAAACGAATTGCAATTTCTATATCTGACACATTTAGGGAATACTTTAGGTCTATTATGGAGCTTGCTGTGTGCAGAACGAAATAGAAAACCATTTGATTAGCCTTGCAGCTTATTAGGAAAGCAGGACAGAACTGGAATATGGAATATTGGTTAAGAAACTCCATGAGCTGCAAACCTTAATAAAAAAAAATATGATAAAACATCATTTTTTGAAACACAAGTTTAAGAAATTTTGAGGAAATTGGACATAGCTAACATGTAATACCTATTGAGATGATTGGAGTATAAATGGGTAGCAGAGCAGTAGTTAGCTTTTTTTTTGGTGCATCAACACGAGAATTGTACTGTTCACCGCAGAATAACCTTTCTCTGAGCTAGGATATAAAGAGAATTAATTGAGATGATAACATTTAACATTATCTCAGTATTTTTCCATATTATCTAAGGATCCTAAAAAAAAAGTCAGACATCTTTTATTATAATTTTTACTGATTTACAGACTATTATCATTTTTGTTGGTGTGGGACAATGCATTAGATATACCAAGGGCAAAAGCAAAGATTCAATGGATTGTAACATTTTGGGCTGCCAGGTTTTGCCCCCAAGGGCACATTACTGGCACCCTCATTCATACAAACTTAATATAGGTGAATTTATTGTGGATTCAGTGAACCTGGTTCAAGTTAAACATGAACCAATATCCACCTTGCCAACTGCTTGGTTGGCAAGAAAACATCGTCCATGAGCTTTTGGATTATAGGCTGGTGGTTGGAATACAGTGGAGGAATGCCTGCCTCTGTTCAACAGTGGATTACCAGCTGATGTCTGCAATAATATACAGTGGGTTTGATTTATTAATATTCTCCAAGACTGGAGAGGATAGATCATCATGGATGATGCTGGAAGACTTGGACATGGGTGATCCAACAAACCTGAGAAAAGATTTCTTAAAAATCATTTGCTATTAGTTGGTAAATATTTTCAATCCTGGACCAGATCTATTCCAGGATTAGCAGGGTCCATGCTGGATAGCCCAGGTTCTCTCATGACAGTCTATCTCAGGGGTCGGCAACCTTTACTATCAAGAGCCATTTTGCCCCCTTACACTACAAAAATTAGTCTGAAGCCGCAGATGTGCAGTGTGTGGTGTAGGCCTACTTTGAAATAAATTAAACACTAAACTATGCCCCTAAAAGCCTCCAGCTTCTAACGTATCATCCCATTACATTAGAAGCTGGAGGCTTCTAACGTAACAGAGTACATGTTTTTTTATGAGTTCTTAGTAATGAAATTTTAGGGGGTGTTAGCAACAGGTGTCCCCCACTTGAATCTCTAATATTGTTCACCTGTAACCCCCCGTTCTTGAGAAATTGGGGTTCAGGTGCTAGATGCCTCCAGCAATATGTAACAGGGTAAATTTTTTTGATGGGCAGAGTTTTTCATTTTGACGATAACCTAACAATAAAATTTTAGGGAATGTTAGCCACAGGTGTCCCCCACCTGCATCTCTAATTTTGTTTACCTGTACCTCCCAATTCCAGAGAAATTGGGGTTCAGGTGCTAGAAGCCTCCAGCAATGTCAAACAGATAGGTAGATTTTTTTTGATGGGCAGATTTCTTTATGTTCTGATGATGGCCTAATGATAACATTTTAGGGGGTGTTGGTAACAGATGTCCTCCACTTGCACCTATATTTTTGGTTTTGTACATCTCCCCATTCCAGAGAAATTGGGGTTCATAGTAGGGAAGGGGACAGGGTAGTGTAGTATGACATTTCTAGTTTTGTGACAGGTAGGTAAAAATTTGGGGTTCGCACCTCCTTGCTATGTAAGTTGCACCGGGGGTCCCTAATTTGTATGTTTAATTTTAGGCTTCTAAACACACTTACTTTTAAAACTGCAACCCTGTTCAATTTTAACTATTTTTTATAATTATGCCCCTCATGTTTTGAAAGTTATTAAAGGTGGGGAGATGACATGGAGATGCTAGCTATGATGGTCCCCTGTGTACCCTGAAAAGTTCAAGTCGGTACGACATACTGTTTAGGAGATTTGGAGGTTTGTACTGGGGGAAATGTAAGTACAGCATTCATACACAAACACAGCTGTGAAACTTTCCTGATGATGAAGTTATTTTACACGTCCATTTGTACATGCCTCCTGCTAGATATATTTTGTGAGTAAATGTATTTGTTAGAACACCAGAAGGGGAATCTCCCTCCTCCACAGTGTCTATGGGAATAAGGGGATCCCCCAACAGGGATCTTCTGTCGGCGGCCAAAGGGAGCCACAGCCAGAAGGCTGAAGAGCCGCATGCGGCTCTTGAGCCGCGGGTTGCCGACCCCTGGTCTATCTTCTCCAGTCTTGGAGAACTTTAAATCAGACCCAATGTAAACATCAGCTGTGAGCCTGTTGTAAAGATACACAGCAAGTAAATTGTTTTACATGAATTTCCCTGTATGTTCTTGAAAATAGTGAACCCATGGTGAGATCCAATTCAAACCTCATCCCCAATACACTAGGCAATCTATTCCTTTTTATTAGGTCAACTGTAAATTTGAGACAGCAGCTCCTATTGTCAAACATGTATATGCACTCTTCTTTTATTTAACCAGCATTTTGTTTTCCATGCCCACATATTTTGTTAGCTCTGAATGCAGAGAACAAAAACATTTTTGGCAAAAATGTAATGTAAAAATGCAAATCACAGCACAATATTTTAGATAAGCATATAAAAATATTGTGGGTCCCAGTCTGACCATCACAATAAAAGTTACATCATTTCATCATAAATATACAGTACAAGACATATGCTGGTTTCCCCAGCATATGATACATATGCTGGGGAAACCATTGTCCGATCCATTGACAGGTATCATATATATTAAAGTATAAACAGAGATGTTTTTTTTCTAAAAATGCCATGCAAAAAAGAAAAAACTTGGTTATATACTTGGGTTACATCACTAGATGGCACTGTCTCCTTATGTAAAGTGTGTAACAAACTCTGAGAAACAATTAGAGTTCATTACACATATTACACAAGGAGACAGTGCCATCTACTGGTGGCCAACAACTGTGTACATGTTCTTGGAGCAGGGGACTTATCATACCCAACTCAAAAGTACACAATGCTTTAATGTGTTAAAGGGTGAAAAACTTAAGCAGACTGAGTGCATGTATTTTAACTTTTTACACTATGGATGTATTTATTCGCATTTTTATTATTTTTTTTTATTTTTATTGATTACTGTTTTGAATGTTGGCAGTGATGCTCACATTTTGTTCATATTTAGGTCAAAATATTTTCTTGTATTTTCAGGATAAAATAGGAACCTTATACACCTTATACTTGTATACATTGCAAATTATTTAAATCTCTTACTGTGTGTGCACATGTTGCATTTGGCATGTATTGGTCAGTGTGGATTCAGGTGATTCCTTTAAGCAGGTATGTCAGTGTGGCTAATGAGGGGCAAAACTTACCTGATATTTTTTTAAATTAGTGCACATTTGTGGTAGAAGACATTTCTGTGCCTCATTGCATGTTGTTTCTCTTATATATTATCTCAGCATGTGAATTATGATGAATCGTATCAAAGGAAAAAAAGGTTATGACACACCATGTGATAAGCCATTGCTAAATGACTTTGATTTTGCTCACTGTCAGATATGTACTTACAATTTTTCTCATTTTTTTTTCTCAGCAATTTTTTTTTCTAAATCAAATTGTATTGATACAACTGTATCAGAAGATTGCTGATTTGTGATCTCCTCGTCTAGACAAAATGCTTTGAGAAAAGTTTCTCCTGATCCCCTTAAGACTCCTTAGACTCCCATTACTGACCCTTCTTGCTTTGCTCTGCAGTGTGACTTTGTGTGACATTTTGGTAGATGCAAGCTTTTTTTCTCATGTCAGAGCAGCAATCCCTAATTACCCTTTTTAGTGAATGAATACAGTATAAGAAGGATAAGAATTAGGCAAGGCTTAGAATGCACAGGTCAATAGAATGAATGATACAGAAGCTGGGGTATGTTTGCATTGAAGAACGTCAGGTACATCGAACAGCTGTTCAGCAAGCTGCAGCATCATCCGCATTTCTTTAGCTATGAATTTTCCACTGTTCTTGGCATCCCCTGCACAGAAACTGGGGTTGTGCACAGGCGAAGGGGATTCTAGAGTGGGTGCTGCAACCAATAGGCAGATTGTCTAATCCTGCACTGCCATTGGCCTTTAAATCCTTTACGGTACCAGTCTTAGGTTGCTTGATCTCCAGTACATTTCCTCCCAGTGCCAGTTAGTTATCTGTTCTAATTTTCTGGATTTTACCTCAGTTTGATCTTGCTTTGTCTGCCGCCTGCCCTAACCTCATCCACTTACCTGACTGTGCCTTGTCTGCCGCCTGCCCTAACCTCATCCACTTACCTGACTGTGCCTTGTC
>NC_092871.1:83765191-83775636 GCF_032062135.1 Pyxicephalus adspersus | reverse complement strand
CTTGTCTGCCGCCTGCCCTAACCTCATCCACTTACCTGACTGTGCCTTGTCTGCCGCCTGCCCTAACCTCATCCACTTACCTGACTGTGCCTTGTTTGCCACCTGCCCTGACCTTGACCTGTTTTCTAACCTTGCCTTGTCTGCCCCCTGCCCTGAACTCTGTTTTCCGCCCTGATAACCAATACTACACTGAAGTCACCTAAACCCTGTCACCCCCTCATGGGGAAAGCCTGGGGGCTGTGACCTGGCAACCTCTTTGCAGCAAAGTAATCCGATGGCCACTAGGGTCACCAGGCTATCATATATTATATTTTGAGGTCAGGTATACTTCAACAAAGATAGTTTGTTAGCAAAAAAAAATGTCAGCTTTCTCTTACTCTCAATTACAAAGGTGATAATGTATAAAGAATGGCACGCAAGAGAAGAAATTGGACCCCAAAGTAACATTAGGAATAGTATTTTTGACAGACCTAGCTGATATGTAGCCTTGGAAAATACGTTGGATTTGCAGATTTATAATAGAAGGCTTTTGCATAGTTTATAAAACAAGGCTCTGTGTATGAACTGTGAGCACAATTGGACAGTGATGCAACATGTGAGTTTGGTTTTTATTCTTCACTATTATTAATATTTTATGTCACCTATATTTTTCTGTGTTATTGTATTGTTAAAAAGAAGGTTTTGTCTGTTGTAGAAACAAAAATGTTTTTTTCCTGGTGAAGCAAATTATGCAAAATACATCATTTGTTAAGTTATAAGATTGTATTATTAAGGTCAGGGATTCAATTGTTGTGGTTGTTTTTGTGGATTTTAATATTTGTTAATTTAAGTTTATTTTGTTTTAATATTTGTTCCTTGTTTTTTGAGATGATATATGATTAGTAAGGACATAGTACAAAGATTAAGGACACACATTCTTATAGCTATGTATATAACATTGTGTATGTGTGTAGATGCTTTTTTTATTATAAATATTGTCATTGACCCCTAGGAGCCAACTTAGTCATCTAAGAAAGAAAATTAATGATAGGATTTCTACACCACCTGGTCTCTACTGATGGTCAAACTAGTTGTGGACTTTAACTGGGATTTTTCTTTGGACATGTTAACCTCCTGGGCGGTTCATTTCTGTCCGGATTCATATACCTAAAAGCGGTACATTGTTTTTCATGAAAATTTATTTTACAGTATAGAATAATAGTATGAGTATAATAAAGTTTGAAAAATAAAATCATGTCAAAATAATTAATTAAATAAATTAAAAAAAAATAAAATTAAAAATAAAAATAAATATTATACTATTATGTTATACTGCAAAATCAATGTTCATGAAAGACAATGTACTGCTGTTACACATATAAATCCACTGTATTGCATTCAATAGAGTTATTGATACAAATTGATATTTATACAAATAGATTTGAAGTTCCCGCCATGCCCCGAACGTCCGCACTTATGGGATGCAGAGGACGCTGGCAGGAGGAAGCAAGAAGACGGGGGATCACAAAGGAGGACGCCGGCGGATTAGGTAAGGCTCGATTTACTACTGTTGAGTTCTCCTCTTGAAAAGGGTTTTTTGGATAAATACTAGAACAGCAAAATCTAATTGTATATTCTATTGTTTGAACCCAGCAAATAGTTTACAACACTGTAAGATTTTAAAGAGACTTAATGAGGACAAGGAGGAATATTTTACTAAATCCAAGCATAACTGAAAGCTTCATCTCATGATCATTGGAAGATAAAGTCATTTTTCCTGAACCCCTAATTAGATCTTTCCTACAGTACAAGATTCCAAAGTCTAGATATTGTGCGGGATTTTTGTATACATTTGTAAAGCCCATTCCGTGTCACCTCTATGGTATTCTTTCAAATTTTTCAAGTTTCTAAACCTGAGGAAAATCAATAATGATTATAGGTATGGGATACTTGACCAGCTTCAGTTGAAAATTAATTGTTTAGAATGGGAAATTTATTGACCTTGACAATTTCATGTCCATCCAGATTTGAAGGTTGTACATCTTCAGGTACTAATATTTCCACCCTAAAGAAATTCTAGAAAATTGAAGTAGAGGATGTTGCCTCTGATTGTCACTACCAGCAGTTAGCCATGCCTCAAGCTGAATTTTGCAGAATTCATTTTCACTTAGTTAATAAATGTTTCAGCTGCCCTAGGTGAAGGTTTATTACAACCGTTCCTTACATAGACAATTGATTTCTGAAAGCATCTGCCAAGAGTTGTCTATAAAAACATCTTCCTTTAACAAGTTTCTTCCAGCCAGTAGCTTTCTCATTACCTACAGATGTAGTCTACAAACTCTCAGTAATGTTTGCATCCTATTTGGTAACTTCCTTGCTTGTTAGGTTGGCCAATTCTATTGAAAAAACACTCAGAATTGCCATATTATATTAACTTCTCATCTTAATCAGTCCTTCGGGTAGGTAGTCGGAGTTTTGACCTGATAGTGTGGTGGTTCTTGGCTGCAATACCTCCAAGGTGTTAGCATCTCCACTTTTAATAATCCACAATCAAGCAGGTCATTACTGCAGAAAGGGACAGGCTATACCCCATCTACATTAGTCCTTACTCCCTGCTATTATTACTCTGGGTATCTGCAGTTTCAGCTTTTGTTAATAGGACACTTGGTAATCACAGCTTTCCATAAGCAGGTCTGGAATGAATAAAGGCACGGAGGAGTTACATTATCCCAACCCAGTCAATCTAGTTAGACCAAGCTCGTCTCTAGAAAAAGGAGAAAGAAAAAGATGGCAGCACCCTGTGAGGGAAAGGGGACCGGGAAGATCACAGGTTCAGTTCCACTTTAAAAACTCCTGCATTTGTCAATAGATGATAAAATGTCTCTTTCAGAAGAAACAGAACCTAAATAATGTCTCACTCCAACTGGCGTAATGCAATCAATGTTTTTTTAGTTCAACGCATCTATTATAACAGGTGCCTTCAGAATTAGACATAGTGTCCATCAAGTGTAGAACACTTCAAGGCTGGAATTCAGTTGGAATTCAACATCTAGTCATATCTGAGGGATTTGTGAATTAAGTTTTAATATCCTTTATTCTCTTGTATTTAACCATATCTGGAATAGACATATGGTGGTCAGGTACATAACAGGAGAAAAGGAGGAACAAGCTATCCAAGTCCAAGCTATCTTGACAGTCAAGGACAATGCTATATTTTACATCAATGGTGTCTTTTTCTTGTTAGCACACAAAAAAAAAAAAATGGGCTCAGTGGATAAACAATGATGACTGGAACACCAACATTTGTTGCATTTTTCTCTTTAATTTGTTGTATTTGCTTCCTAATGATTTATAGAATTCAATGGAAATCAGGACTGATTGGGTTTCTGTTGTAGAAATAATTCCTATCTGACCTTCCTATCTGATCATACGGCTCAATCTATAACAAATCATAATGTTTCAATGTAACCTTCCACTTACATAATGATTCCAGTGTTTATATCACAGAATAACTAGTAAGGAGGTGCCCATGTGGCGCTGACATGTTCTCCGTATTGAATGACATGTTGAATATTATGATATATTATAGATTGATCCTTGATCCATATGATCAATGATAAGTTTATGATTTACACTATACAAAATTAGATGTTTGTCCTGGGTAAGCAAAATAAGCGAAACACATTGAGGAACACCTATTATTGTCAATGAATCAGCTTTACTGCAAAGGACATGCAAGATACTGAGCGCTAAAGTGGAGCTTATTGGCAGATTTTATTATATAATGTAATAAAAAGTTATTTTTAACAGAAATATGTATTTTAAAAGTCCTGATTTCTGAAATTTACCTGGGAGATGATGTTTGCTTTTCTCTTTCCCAATCGTTCCTTCAGAGAACTAGCATTCTCTTGATGGGACTCAAGCAGTTAAACACACACTTAGATAGAACCCAGGGCTTTGGAAAAGATGACAATCTTTCCTGCACTGGTCAGAGAGCACCAAAGTGCAAAACAAGCAAAGCAACTCTTTCTGCCTCGATTAGAAATGTTATTTAGTTTTCTTACAAGCATTTAGACTAGCAACCCCCTAAATCAATAAAAGCTCATTCTACCAGACCTTTAGCAACTTCATGTGCTCAGATTGATAAAGTACCTTTCCTTGACATTTGCAAAGTGGCTACCTGGTCATCTCTTTCAACCTTCCCCAAGCATTAAAGAATTAACGTCCTGACCTCAACAAAGTCTGGATTTGGTTCTGTGGTGCTACATTAAGCTATAAAATAAATGTGTTATATTCCATTTTCTGTGTGGCTGTAAGATATTAAAAAATAGTAATATTTAGATTTCAGACTTTGGTGCTTGTTTAATCTTAAGAAAGGCCTTTTTTTAACTCAAAAACCTTTATCATTTTGGTCTGTAGAACAAAACTCTTTAAAGTATATCTGAACCCAAGAATAAAACTGTATATTTTGCAGTCACCAGAATTTTGTTGAGGAAGTACTAGAAAATGCCTGTTGACCCTTACAGACCTGCAATATATTTGTGATAATAAAATAATAACCCCACCTCCACCAATGTGGATAAACAAAGGCAGACATGTTTAAAGTCCAGGTAGGGTGATAATCATGGCTCCATTCACAGTGAGCATAGTCATCCAGAGACAGAAAGTGTGGTATTAGCAGGATCACTAGGTAGAAAAATGTATGAAAAAGAAAGATAATGCCCCCACACAAAAATAGTAAGCTGAATCATGTTCAATTTTTGTTTTGGCACAATATAGGTTAATATAAACAATTCCCCCATTCCACAAGGAAATGCCAACTGTAGTGTCCCCCTGATGGATAAGGAAGCATGAGCTTTATTAATTGGAGAGCGCTAGCTATGACTAAGTAGATGTGTCCACATCTTACAGCTTACATACAGACAAGGGTCTTTTTTTGCAGCAAGCTGGCAGGGTAGGTTGCAGCTGCAATTTAAGGAAACATTTAAAACACATGAAGAAAAAAAACTCTTTGTGTTTCCATTTAACTACTCTGAATGTGAATACTTCGTCTTATTGTACATCTTTGGTTGTCCACAGACTAGGCTGTCCTGTTGACCACATTTTTGGAATCCACTTTTTGTCCAAATGTGAAGTCCTTGTTTATCCTCATGATCCCTAAATTCCAAAAAAGGAAGGTTCCTTCCTACCAGCAATAGGCATCCCATATTTTGTACTTTAAAGATAAACAATTATTATTTAACTATTTTTTAGAGGATTAACCTCCAAACGCTTCTGTTCCATATCTATGCTATATTGTTGAAGCCCTAATCCAGGGTTTCGCAACCAGGGATCATCCAAAGGTTGCCGGGGCTTCCATGAGCAGTTTGTGCCTCTGAGGTCAATTGAAGTGACACCATCTTTTTGGCTATCTGTAAAGTCGACAATTTTCCACTGACCACCACATGAATGAACTGTGGATTTAATAATTATAGCAGGGGTCTCATGACCCTAGAAGTTTTTTAAGGGGCTCTTTCATGTGCCTTCAAGATCAATGTGCCTCCAAGAAAAAGAAAAACATATACCCTTCTTAACAATAAAAGTGATCAACTGAATGCCAGAAAAGAATTAAAATGAGGTTGTGCTTGACTTGACAAAACTCATGAATGAGCATGACCTACTGGCTTGTGGTGTAGAGCGTGGCTAGTAGGCTGTTCAATCCATGAAAAGATAATGGAACAATGGAAGAAAAGATGCAAACTACATAATATATGAAATCCAACAAAGTCTGATAAAGGCAGAGAGATAGTATACCCAAAAGTTAGTTTGAGGATTCAAGCTAAGGGTTGCTGTTCGAACTTGAGCCAACAAAAAAAATCAACCTGAATTTGGCCATCTAGTTTCTTTTGTACAGCAATTGCCATCAATATTGGATACAATTCATGGAACAATTGCCACTGAATTTCTGTTTCAGTTACTTGCAAAGCCTCTTAACATGGCATTGTAACCAAAATGGCTGGATAGGTCGGGAGCATCCGCCAGAACATGTCCTACCTAGTAAACTAATTGATATTTACATCCATATAAAATATGTATAAATAAATTTATTTTCCAGACTAAAACCACACCTTCATCAAACATTTTCACTTGGATATGGGTATGTACCCAAGGATGCCCCAAAGTAGTAACAATACTATGTCTGATAGCTTTGCAATTGTCCCAAAACATTAGAAGCCATTACCTTCAGGGAGTTCAGATTCAAGATATGCAAAATCCCAAATGTTTGGACCAAGCAGTTCTCAAACCAAACCAGGTGCAAACCAGGATGACTAAACATAAATCTGCATCTGGTTATTAACAGGACCTATAGAAGTAATTTGCAGTGAAAACCGCAGCCAAGGACAAGTATGTAAAACTGTGATCATTTATGCAAACATATCATTAGCTTGCCACTCACAAAATCAAAGGTGATCAAAGATTGATATTGAGGTAAAGTTACTAATGCAAAGCTGAACTGTATAACTTACATTTGGTAAGGTATGGACCACCAGTGGAAAATTATTTTTACAACCTTAGAATAGTATCTATGAAATACCTATTCTGTTTTGATGAAGGTATGTTTTTAGTCACTGTCACTGCTGTAAACTGATAAACTAGAATGGCTCCAGAACAATGTAAGTTAAATGGAGGATAGCAAAAAATAAAAGCCAGTGTGTGACTGAGATTAGCAAAGTGGGTTATGTGCATATTTAGTATGAAATATCCAATAAAAGGAGATTTACAATTACAATGGGAATGTATTAGAACAGAAAAGGCATGAATCCTGACCACTGAGTATTCCATCAGAATAAATCATGCAACTGGCTTGCTTGCAGCACAGCTCAGGGTGGATGCTCTGCAAACAGAGTGGAATCTAAAAGTGGGCAATGACAGAGAGGAGTCCTCATCATGATTTTGGTGATATTCAATGGTATAGTTGCACAATCTTGGCTTCATTGGCATCTTTGATAGTAATATACGTGGATAAAATAGGAATCTCCATAAGCACGAGATGGCAAGTTGATGCAGAAACTAATTTTTGATATACATATGCTATAAAAATAATAACAAGGTGGTGGTGGTGTGTATACCTACCTACTTGAGTGGCAAGAGTCGAGTTTCCCTCAAATGTTAATATTTGGGGCAGATTTACAAGGAACAATTTATATAAAGCAACAACTGTTGAAATAAATTAAAATGTTTCAATATACAGTATAGGCTTCTGTAAACTCCATCAAAGGTGCTTCCATCTTCCCCCAATCTTCTGGGTTTGGCATCCTAACTGGCCAGCCTGCGATGACAAAACTCATCCTGACATACTGAGAATCTACAGTAAGCTGCACATGTGTAGCTTAGTGGACAATAATACATATTATTGCTGTCAGGCAGTGGAGACATGAATTGTAGGGAGTATGTAAAACCTAAAATCAAATGTATTTGGCATTTCAAATGTAGCACATAGGTATAGAGTGAACTAATAACTTTTAGTGGTATTAGATGTGCCCAGTTCACCTACAAAACACCCACCCATATGCTAGGAAGGAGTGGGGCTCTGTAATCCTAAACTCTAATCCTCTGAGCATGGTGGCTCAGAGGTTAGTGCTCTGGCCTTTGCAGTGCTGGGTCCCAGATTAGAATCTTGGCCAGGACACTATCTGCATGGAGTTTGCAGGTTCTCCCCGTGTCTGCGTGGGTTTCCTCTTGGTACTCCAGTTTCCTCCCACATCCCAAAAACATGCAGTTAGGTTAATTCGCTACACCTCCAAAAAAATTGATCCTAGACTGTATTGAAGACATATGTTTATGGTAGTGACACTAGATTGTGAGCCTCTTTGAGGGACAGCTAGAGACATGACTATGGACTTTGGATATACAGCACTGCATAATATGATGGCACTATATAAGTTCATAATAGTTCTCCCCTGAATGTGATCCATAGATCAGACTTTCTCAACCAGGGTTCCATGGTTTGTATGGGTTCCTCGACAAATAGGCAATATTTGCCTCTCAGATAAGTTACCACTGACACCACTTTTTAGCCATCTGTGATAGGGAAATTCAAAATGTCAGGCAATTGCCTTATTGACCACTAAAATACTTGTATCATGAGCTAAGAATATGGTAAATGTTAACAAGGGTTTTTGGAGACCTGAAAGGTGTTGTCCTAAAGTGACAGCTCCCCAGCCTTCCTCAACCAGGGTTGCATGGTTGAGGTTCTTTGACGAATAAGCAATATTTGGCTCTTGGATAAGTTACCACTGACAACAATGATCTTTTTAGTCATAAATATTAAACAAAATTCCTCCCACTGTTCTATAATATAAGAAGTATTCATCTCATCCACAACCAAAATAATATATCGTGAGCTGGCAAAATGATTAATATTAACCTTGGTTCTCAGAGTTCTGAAAGATATGGAGGGATCCTTCATGTTGACAAGGTTGAGGAGAGCTGCCATCAATGTATAGTGAAAGAGTATTGTCATCCTAGGACAAGTGAAAATAAAGGAAAAGAAATGCACCCCCTACTGAGATTTGGCAAAGCTGCAAAATATTACATTTTATTTTACACCTACCCTAATTCTAGTCAGAACTCAAGCTAATTCGAACAGACAAGGACACTCATCCTAATAAAAAAACTAAACAATTCAGCAAAGTTGTGCAAAGAGCAATGATGATGTACAAAATGCAAAAACTGGAAGCAATCCGATTTTGGGATTTATCCACTGCCACATGTTTCTGCTGAGCCGCACACACCCTAGTAAGCATGTCTTGATAATCTCTACCAAGCGTCTATCATTTATTCACCCTACTTGACATACTTTGTACTGCTATTTTCACCACGCTTCAGATCCAATTTACCACTAGGTCAATCTGCTTCTCCATTCTCTACCTCCTTCACATAATAGCACTGGTCTGAGGAACAAAAAATGTACAGTACAGAACAAAAAAAAAACTGAACGCACATTTTACAGCTGAGGCAGTGCAGGCAGTAAAGCTAAAGAATCAAACCAAGAGACAATACAAAGGCGAGGTTGGGAGGACACAGAAAAGCAACACACAGGCAATCAGAAACACAAAAGGGGTATACAATTGAAGTCAAAAACAGCAAAAGAATGAGGCAGTAGTGTAATATATAGACAGACATAGGGATTAAGAGCAGGAATGAAGGGAACACATTTTTTAAATGCAAAAAAAAAATAATAACCTCCAGTAGCCAATTATAAACTAGTTTTTACTGTTGGGTTTGTCAAAAGGAGCTCCTTGAGAATTCTTTAGGGGTTTTCACCACTTGTCAGCACTGCAGTTGAATATTATCTGTCAAACAGTAGCCATACAGTTCTCCTCACAGGGGATATATATATCCTGACAATAGAGATTTCCTACTTTTAGGGGCCTACCTAATGTGCGGTTTGTCAGAAAATTTATACAAAAATGTTGACAATTCCACCATGGTGCTTTTTTACATATAATACATACAAGATACATAGATACTCAGTTTTAAAACAAGATTTTATTTTCCTCAAAAAGTCTTTGCAAAAATATTCTTGGTGTTTACTTGGTTCACACCAGTAGATGGCACTGTGTCCTCATGTAAACCATGTAATAAACTCTGTCTTTCAGAGACAAGAGATTATTATACACAGCACCATCTACTGGTGGCCAAGAACCATACACAAAAGATCATCATCATAGAAGCGAAGTGAACCATATTAACCAACAGAAAAAGTACAAAATTCTTTGATCTGTATATAAAGAGATGAGTGGGAATAAAAAGACTGAGCACATGTAATTTTATTTTTTCCACTTATTTTTCCACTTTTTATTCACAGCAACTATGTATTACTCTTTTTGAGTGTGAATGTTAGCAGACAGACGCATTTTGTGCCATAGGTTTATTCTCGAGACAAAGAGGTTTCAAGTATTTTCAGGTAAAAGTAAGTACCCCAGTTTAAATTCAAGTATATATTAGTAGGATTTCATACAATCTGTGCAATTAAGACATCTCTACTATGTTTGGAGAACACATAAAGATGTTATGGAAGCAAATTTAACCACCTGGGCGGTTAGCCCGAACCTGGTTCAGGGTAGGAAAACTTGCTACAATCTTTTACCCCGAACCAGGTTCGGGGTAGCTAAAAATAAAAACACGCGTTACAGAGCAATCTGATTGTCATACAACATTGTATGACAATCGGATTACAACTGGAAAAAAATACTTACCTTGTCCCCGCAGCTCCTCCTGAGACGTCTTCACCCGGCGTGTGCAGTGACGATCTCCGGGGTTTCGCTGCAAGCGTCGGTGAGGGTGGGAGGCGGGGCGGGAAATTCAAATCACTTTGTATTGAATTCAATACAAAAAAGCTGTGTTGAGTCCAATACAAAGAAACCTTTATATAATATATATATAATTGTATTATATATATATTATATAAGCTACTGTACAGT
>NC_092871.1:83748367-83764563 GCF_032062135.1 Pyxicephalus adspersus | reverse complement strand
TAAAAAAAAAAAAAAACGAAAAACAGTGTACCGCTTTTGGTATAGAAATCCAGACATCAGTGAAACGCCCAGGAGGTTAAAGGACTTTTTCTCTATTTTCAATTAGAGAACTTCGAAGCAACTGTATATATAACGTGGTGGCCTCTTTTGTTGTGGAGTAAGACATAGTGGCACTTTTTAGGTCTCTTTGGCAGCACATTGGTAAAAAAAAAAAAAATCGAGTATGTTCTGTTACTCCAGTAAATAGCAATATCTGAATAATGAGACCAGCAATGCATTAAAAAGATTGTGCATGCTTGGGTGCAATTTGTATACAGACTTCTTTTGGATTAAAAAAAAACAAACTTTTAGTTTTAGAAGTTTTCTCAATTTTTTAAGAATTCCATAATAGTAAAAAGACTGAGAAGACCAAATAAGGTAATAATAGGCGGCGAACACCCTTGCTTGGTAGAATGACTCACTTCTCTTTCAGCCATATATTAAAACCAGGACTTTTATTTAAAAAACTGCAAATGCAAAAAATATTTATTTGTGCATACTTGCAAAATGGTACAGCAATAAATGAAAAATAAAAAGCACCCTGTGTGTGTACACTGTGTTTCTAACTTGCAGTTTCACAGTGTTTGCATTATAATTTCCAGCTGCGGTCCAAGAATAACAGCTCTTACTCTTTGATGCCTGCTCAGCTCAGACGTCATGGGCTTTATTTACCTCCCTCATATTTGCATCATTATGCTCCAACATTTGTAGAGACCATCACTCTCCAAAGCAGTGTGGCTCCCGCTATATCCATACGATGTTCCCCCTTCTCATGTGTGTTCTGATTTGGAGAAACAAGTAATAAGTGGCTAATATACAAGCACAAGGGAGGATTAGAGTGGGGCTAGAACTGCCTATTTTACCAAAGAATAAAAGTTGTTACAACGCCATGGAAGATGTGTTTGGACAGCTTGGAAGAAGCATGATGAGAAAGAATGTCAGCACAATTGAAACCTAGGTAAAGACTGTATTGGAGAAAACCTATGTGGATTTAATGTATATAACTCTAATAGCTCTGCATATATGATGGATAAACAGATAAATGAATGCACACGGACCATTCAGAAGAATGACAAAATGAAAATAATTGACCAATAGCTGAGAAATATTCCAAGTGCTTCTGTTCTCACCATTCAGTGTGGGTGGGATCCCATGTACTACAAACATCAGATGTCCCTGTTCTCTTTCCTGAAGAAACGGAATTAGTCTGTGAAACGTGTCGATATCCACAGGGGGCACCCATCTTCAGGGTGACACAAACACGAAAATCTTGTATGGTGCTTAGTTTGCACATTTTTTTAAATTAAGTTTTGTCAGTGATTTTATTGGTATTTAAAAAACATGATAATTTATAATTAGCAAATACTTGTAAATGTCAATCAATTTGGCCCAATTGTAAATGAAATCTTTTTTTATTTTGATGTATATCCCGACATACTACACATTGACCAGTGCTAGGTGCATTTTTCTAATGTTAGCAGGAAATTATTGTAAAAAGGTTTAGAAGTGATGTCTTAGATAGAAAACTGGAATGAACTCTACACGATGACATGTATGGACAAAATAAAAGAGAAATAAAGCATAAGCTAAAACATAGTAGTAATAATATATGCAAAATTTAAAAAATTTTGACTTCAAAGCTTTTTTTTAAGTAAGTTTTTTTATACAGGTTCTGCATTAAAAAACAAGACTGAACATCAATAACACATCAAGTAAACCATACATTGATCATTTGGTTGATTACAATAATAGACACTAAATTTACACATAAAACTTTAGGAAAGGAAATCTTTTTTTCTCTCTCCCATTTTTTCAAAATTTGCTGTGATTATATTTACAAATGAAAAGTATTTTTTCAAATGGGTTTCTGGAAGGCAGCATACAATACTCTGCTTTATGTAATTCACAATAGAACAGCTAAAGGTTTTTAATCCTCGGTAATGTGTTGTTGTTCTTCGCATTATGCGATTCACAATAATGTATATTGAATAACTGCTGCATGTAAGCCACTGATGAGGGAAAAAGGTTCAACGAGTTCAGGTAATACCAGACATAGATTTTGCTTCTTTGGAATACAAGGCTATTAGTAATTAAATGTAATGTTTCCGGATAGAGTCATAAATACAGCCATTGTCGCTTCCGTTCTTGTATGTGCTTATTTTTTTCTTTTTTGGCTGTTATGATCATCACCTTGCTTCAGTACTTTGTGACTTAATTAAAACAGATATGTAAAAAAAAAGTAAAAAACAATAAAATGTAATTTACTGCAGTTTGAAAGTAGTATCTGCATTTTTTTTTTAATTTGTTTTGTTTAATTTTTTTTTCCTTTTTTTTTAGCCTGGTGATCCTTCATAGCCCTCACCCTTTTGTACCACCTGCACAAAGATGACTGGGGTCATGTAGCCCTCAGAACCATGTAGTTGACAATAGATAACACAGCAAACAGGGAGGTGTAAAGAAGGGGTCTCTGCAAATCTTGGTAAAATGAGCTTGAGCTATTGAACTCTGCAAACAGAGAAGCTTAGCATTACACAGCTGGTTTTAATTATAAAATGTTCACATGTAAGATTTTATATTTCCAAGATTTTTAAAATCTCAAAGTAATTAAAATTTAGTCTTGAGAACACTAAATGCATTAACAGTGTTCTCCCCAGGGTCTTTTAGCCAGGCGAACCACCCAGGACTTTTCAGTAGCCACTAGGCAGCCATCTGCCTACAGCTTCCCACCCAGCCTAAAAATATTTCTGGGGAGAACACTGCATAAGTAAAAAAATAGTGTTTTGCATTTATTTATAATGAAATATGCTTTTTGTATTTGTTGTCCTAGACTTGTTTTTTTAATCTTCATTAATTAATAAAATGAAACCAAGGAAAAAGGACACTGTGATTTTTACCAGAATTAATTCAGATATTTATGAAGTGAGTTCACGCTTTATCCCATCACAATTAAGTTGCATGCAAAGCCCACACTGTAATTAAATAAACAGAAAATTCAAAATAACAAAATGGAAATTTTCCCTTTATTGGGTTTTTGGATGGAAAGCAGGTTCATTAAAAGTAAGTAATAAAATGAACACAAATAATTTTAATGAAAAAAATAAAATAAAATGAACACAAATAAACATAATAATTTATTTAAAATAAAAGAAAATGAACACAAATAAATATTAAATATATTTATTGAATGCATTTTTTTAAATTTCAAGAGCATGGGAATGGCATGACATGTAGAATGATCTTCTATGGATATGATGAAGCAAAAAGGTCCGTGTTAATTGCTGAATGTGAGACAAATTTAAAAAGTATTTATAAACCATAGATCAGTCTTTCTCAATCAGGGTTCTGTGGATCCCTAGGGTTCCTCCACAGGTTGCTATGGGTTTCTTTAGCAATGAGCAATTTATAATTTTCAAGTGTCAACAATGATCTTTCTGGCTATCTGTAAGGGTGACATTCTTCCCACTGGCCAGCAATGTAAGAGGCATTCTTCCCACTGACCACCACACTAATACAGTGAGCTGTGGATATTTTAATTATAGCAGAGGCTCCCCAAAACCTTAAAATTAATGCAATGGTTTTCCCATATCAAAATGACAATACAACATTTCTGTATATAGTACATCATGACAAATCAGGCAAGTCCACCAACAGTAATTAAATCCACAAAATCATGATATGAATGCTGATATCCACAAACACTGCCAAGGACATATCAACCACCTGGACTGCTTCAAGAGGATCTACTGGTATGGTTGATCTAAACCGAGATTCCAGAACCAATTTTTTTCCAGGGCCAATTTTTGTTAAGGGTTGTAGGCTAACACTAAATCAAATCAATAAAAATACAAAAACAACAAATAAAAAACATATAAATGCCCACATTAGGTGAAGTTCAGACCGGAGTTTGCTACCTGCATGCCTAACGGACCCAAATTTTATTTTTAACCACTCGGCATGCAATAGAGCTTTTGAATGGCATTTGTTGAAAAGATTGGATGCCTAATAAGGCAGTTCAAGCAAAAGATTGCCATGAGATGTTACATGATAGGACTCAAAAACAGCACCGCAACCAAATGATTGTACAAAATTGGGATGAAAATGTCATTGAGACCAGGACTATAACCAGCCCTTAGTATAAACCATAGCTTTGGGATGGTTGATGACTGGTTGACATTGGTGAAAAAAAAAACATCCCTCTGAGCCTAAATATTAAACATTTGTATTCTCTGGATCGCAAAACAAAAAAAAAATCTACTTTACATTTACATACATTCTACAGACCATCTGAATGAAGGAATAGATCATAGTACAATGCCCAATGGTTTGGACACATTTTTAAAGATTATTTTTAAAAATTGCACCCAAGCAGGTAAGTTTGTTTTATTGCAGAAAAGACATTACCAATTTCTTCTGCAAATAAGGACCTGCCTAATCCTAAATTTTTATTATTGTAGTTTAGTTCTCCTTCAAAATGCTGTTTGCAGTTTTAGAATATATATACTTTTTTAAGAACTGGTGTTTACTTTTCAGGCACAGACTAAGTCTGAATGTTAGCAAACCTGTCTTGTATAAGTTGCTTATTTACTATGAATTCTCCCGGTTATACCTCCCATAGGTTTTTTCAAATCTCTTCTTATGGAAAGCCTGACTTTATACTCTCTGTGAACCAAAAGAAATATCTATGCAAATGAAAAAAGCAAACATGAAAAGAATAAATGAAAAACAAAACTCAAGAATGCACTTTCACATATCTACATAACTTAGCTTTAAAGCCTAACTCCAGCCAGAAAATGAGAAAAAAAAAAAAACATTACATTGAAAGATAAAAAAAATACAGCTATAATCACTTTAAGTCCAAAGCTGCCTCTTGCAATACTACTTTTCTGCCACAAGATGTCCTCAATCTGATGGCCAGAGTCATTTACCCCACTTCCTTTAAGCCAAAGCCATTGTGGACCTATCTAGACCCTAAGGCTTGACCATGAAAGGGAAAGCAGTATAGCAATGGTTCATCTTTCTGTTCTGCTCTCTCCTCCCATTAGTTTCATAAGTTGGTTTCATGTGCTGCTTCTTACTTTTACACACCTGCCCTGTCTATACATCTGTCCCACCAATAACAGTAACGTTTGCATGGTAAACTTGGTAGCAAAATATGATCGCCCTTAAAATCTGGCAATAAAAAAGGTGATAGAGATTTAAATATATGAAGAACAATCAAGTGGGGATCTGTTATCAGATCACCAAGTTTTTATAAACACCCCTTCTATAACTTTTGCTTTTTTAATTGCTTGTAGAAATTGCTGCCTTGGAAATGTTACAGTTTCTCCAAAAATGCTGCTGTAGCAGGGTTCACAGGGTTTAGCTTGCATACAGACTTCTTGGTCTGTGCCTGCTTCCCATAATCCTCTTATTTTTTTCACAAAGCCTTCCTGTAAATCTGCATGTGTGATAATCATCTCATTATATAACAGCTTGTGTTGTGGCTTACTCCTAAAGTTGCTTATAACATCCCTGGAAGCTTAACCGAGGTCCAAAGTCAAGAGGATGTAGGTCAGGCCAAGAGGATAAGAATCGTTTCTCAGAGGATTTAAGGACATATGAAAGTATTAGAAGTCCATTATACTACTGTAGACTTTTCAAAAATATGGGAATACCACATTTCCAAAGCTTTACTGGACAATGAAATCATACACACTAGATGATGTGTGGTTAGCTGTGCTTAACAATTGGGGTGAAAGACTCGGGCTTCTGAAAGTATGATAAGTATAGGCCAAAAATTGCTTATGATGAGTTTTTCTGAGATAAACTGCACCAGGATCCAACATCCAACCTAGCTTAATCTACTTGGTGGACTGCACCCACCCACTTGAACTCTCACCTTTCATAAGTTCTTTTATAACTTTCCCTTGGTACTTGCACAGTATAGGTCTTGTGTCTATTTAGCTTTGGATAGACCACCACCCATATTGGGCTTCATTCCCAAACAACCCAACTCCGAGGGGGCAGGGTCCAGTACTGAAGGACGCTACAAGCCTAACATCTTCCAAAGACTGGGCCTTGAGCAGAAGCCCCTATGAAATGCTAGCATGGGACTCGCTTTTTGTACATGGCATTCCCTAATTCATGAGCATATAACCTGTGCCATAAGTAGCTATCCCTACATGCTCATCAGTTACATCAAGCTATTCCTACAGTGTACCCAGTCCACAAAGCTACCTTCTACCATTATTCAGAGTAACACTTTGTTTAGGGTTCTCAAATATCATTTTTTCAGACATCAAAAAACAGGCAAAATTAATAAATTTCTCACAGCCATTAATAAAATTTGCCTTTCATATGATGAAGAAAAAGAAGAAGAAAGTATGCAGCAAAAGGTTAAGGAAGTACACATCTACTGACCTCCTATGGACCTTGTAAGGTGACTTGTGTGTGATGTAAATGCATTGAAAACAAATACATGATCAGGCAGGTAAATAATGCAGAAAGGTGCAGACAATATACCGTCTTCAATATTGTGCCCTATCTGCCTGATCGCTCCTGGTTTCTGACGACAAAGATGAGCTACGTATGTACAGCTTAAGCTTTGGTTGCCTGGGAAATCCGGCTATCCCAGCTTGCCTTGTTCTGGAACACCAATCAAGATGACTAAGGATCATCACTGGGCGGGAGAAGAGAAAGAAATGGTAGTGTTCTTCGGATAGGTGAATTGAATGGGTTTAGTTCCGCTTTAGGGACTTATAGCATGGGCATAGCTAGGGCAGACATATAGGGGTGCAGAGTGTGCATCTGCACAAGGGCCCCAACCTGTGTATATGTCAAACTTTCAAAAGGATCTCTCAGAACCAGGCAATGCAGCCACTTGTTCCTGTGTTTTGCTACTGGTCCACGACACTTGAGCAGTTGTCAATTTATTCTACATATCCAGATTTCTTACTTATAGTTGGGCTACTGTGTCAGCCAATGGGTTGGGTGAGGCAGGGGGTGAGTGTAGGCAGACAGTTCTAGGGGTGGCATGAACATGGATGTAGGGGGTGGGTGGCGACTGGTGTTGGGGTTGGTGGGGCATTGGGGAAAGCATGGGCATGGACAGCAGAGGCACCATGTCAGTTCTGCACAGGACCACTGTTGGCTACATCCACCAATGAACATAGCACTGCCTAAAAAAAAAAGTCACACTGAACATTTATAAAGCACAACAATGTGCTTTAAAAACAAATTTACTATGCACCCTGCTTGCTTTGGAATGCTAAAGGCAGCAGCTTGCTATTAACTAATGAGAAAAAAAGTCAGGAGAAGGTTTACATGACTGGAGATATGTGACTAGCCTCTCCTACATTTAACGTGGGGACCCAGCAAGTTTCACACCATAGCTTGCATTTAAATCTGGGTTGCAAAATGCAAGCTGCGGTGCGTGGAAGCTTGCTGTTTGTAGCACAGACCAGATAGCAATATCCACTCTCCGTAATAAATGAGCCCTGAAGGAGCTGTGTGATTGTAGCACAGCTGTGCTGTGCTGAAGGCATTAAAATCTTGCTGATTGGTTTCACTTGTTGCTTGCAATTGCTCTTGGGATGGACACATGAAACAAAAAATCCCTAGAATTACAATCTGACAACTCAAAAATCTCCCCTTCCCAGACAAATCTCAGAAAATACAACAATGCTGACGTGTTATAGAGATCTGCAGGAACCTTTATTTTATCCTAGGTTATAAAGACCCTATATACAGCAGATCTCTTTGATGGTTTCTTACACGTACCATGCTCCTTACATAAAGGTCATCTTTATTTGCAACATTACTATTCAACCTCGACAACAGGTTGGGGTCCCGCTACTATGCATCTAATAATGAGATCTCTCACTAACCTATAAAAAATTTAATATATTTAGCAAGTTTCATATATTCTTTTCATTACACATGCATAGGGAGATGTGGTTATGTTCATTTAGCTGTCACTTGGCTTGCTTTGATGACCCTTAGGTGATGTTCTAATTAAAGGTTGCCTTAGCAGTTTTGTCATGTCTGTTTAACCTGCAGCAGCAAGCTCTGTTTTTTCATTACATTAATTAGTTTTCTGGTAAAAAGATATTATGTATACAGCAATGTTTCCATCCACTTAGTTGTACATTCAGACCATCACCTTCTGGAAGTCATAGTATTACTTATTGATAACTTGCTCACAATATTCACTGGCAAAAAGAAAAAAAACACATCGGGGGATTCACCTCCAATTTCATTGTGATTCAGTATATCAAGGCTCACAATTGCAAATTCTCTTACATTACCACTTTCATACAATGGGGATAGGAATGTCATGGTTAAACGGGTTCCAAAGAATGTGTGTGGATGTCTACTTTATCCACACACGTTCCTGGGAACTCTTTAAATCCAGACGATACTTATTCCATCTTCTCTTCTCATTTTTGGTCATCTTGTATGGCGGGGCTGGAAAAATACAGCTCGGGTGATTCCAACACGTGCAGAGAAAGCAAGGATTGCTGGATATCCTTGGTTATTAGCTCATTTGCAGCTCAGCAAGTTTTGATATCTGGGTGGTCATAGGGCTGGTAAGACTAGTTATAACAGAAGGGACAGCGCCTGTCCCTATCTGGCAACTTCCAAAGTGGGATTTTAGTTCCATTTTAAAGACTGCATCGGGTGATCTAGTCTGTTTAGACCCCAAGGAGAAAAGTATTACTTACAGTAAAACCTTGGTCTCAGAAATGCACTGAAATGGAAAACAAATAGTTTTTTTCTTTGTGCATGATTGGATGATTGAAGTCATTACAACCTTATCTCCTTACGTACATCAACCCTAATGCATGTACGTCCCTACCTTAAAAAAAGAAAGAAAAAAAAACTGCCACTGCGTTTTTGTAACAAAATAGCTGCCTTCAATGCCTTTCTACTATCTGCAAGTGATGGATAATCCTTGCCCAATCATATTTTACAGGATTTATCCCAGTGGGAAACAGCAGGTAATTGAACAGAAATCTGTAGATGGAAACCCCAAGTATCAAATAGTTTTCATTCCATTCTGTTACCCATAAATTCCATTCCAGCATAGATTTTTCTTTTTTACCCAGATCACTCATATCTGGAAATGAGCTTTAAGAGAATCGTTTTAAAGGTTATCTTCAGAGATAAGTGATCTGGATAGACAGTAAAATCCATTCGGGAGCAAAACGTATGGAAAATAGAGTGGATCCATTGAAAGACGTAGACCGAGTCCTACATGAGCTGAGTAGTCCAATATCCATCTTTATATAATGTTTTACACCATGTATTTTCTGGCGGGTTTTATGCGATGGAATTCTACCGCTATAAATATCCAAAGATCTAAAGTCTAATGTGCAATAAACAAACAGCTATTGAGAGAGGATAAATCTTGGCCAGCTTAGATGTGGGAAGGCATCTGACTCAATTGAATATTCAATCTTTCATGGCAGAGGTAATAAAGATGGTGCCATTGTGGCTAAGCTTCAGATTTGAAAAAATTGCAGATGATTCATGAATGCCTTGAAAATATTTGGCTTTGACGGTGTTTAAATTATGCATCCAATTAATATACAACGCTACTGGTGCCAAAGTTTGAGACACTTTATCTAGTATTGGCCTAACGCAGTCTTTCTCAACCTTTGTATCCTGAGGAAAGCCTTGAAGAAATGTTTGGGGTCTCAAGGAACCCCTATCATTATCCATAATATGACCATTTCTAGGCCAAATAAACGGAGTAATGTCGTTGGGTTTTTCAACATTTCATTTAATACAGCATGGCCAAATGCTCTATATATGAAGCCATGTTGGTAGCAATGCCATTTTCAAGGCTTAAAATGTGACCTGTGACTGAACACCAGCAAATATTTATGCAAATATTTCTCCTCTATTTTTTTCTTTTGAATCTGTCTGTATGAGCTACTAATGATTATACCCAGAAAACCGAATTATTATGCTGCTGGGATCTGAACTCCGTGATAGTTAACACAATCCGACAATACAGAGAGAGAGACCTTTGGATTGACTTCTGCTGTTTAATTTTGAGACTTAAAAAGGTATACCTATTATCAATTAATTGCAAAGTAGAGTCCAGAGAATTCTTGAGGTCTTCCAAAAACGGGATTAAGTTATTTGCATACAGCCCAGCTGACAATTGTTGTAGCTGGCACAGTCGGAGGAAGCTCTGTTTTAGTCATAGTTCACATAGACCTGTGTGGTTTCTGTGACAGGGAGGCTGGCCGTCTGCCTTAATCCTAGCTAGCACTTGCCCAACTTTTGCTAACCCTAGCAGCAAGTGCTTACCCTCATATGAATGGGAGTAGATTCTAGGGCAGTTCTGATGATCTAAAAATTGCCGATGTCAGTGTGATGTCAGAAACAAAAACAATGGCATATGGAAACCATATTCTCCTCTGAATTTTTTGTTAAGCTGGGGGGGATGAAACTGTGGGGGAGTGGTGACCCCTGTATTGTGACCTGGCAGTTTTCGACTAGTTTTGGGTGGTTACCAAAAATTGCTGGATGGTGCTACCGGCTAAAAGATGCTGGGGAGAACACTGGAAAAAAATATATATGCAGACATGTTTTTTGAGATTGTGTACACCTAAATAAAAACACATCAAAACAGCACACTAGTAAATAATCCATGGCAAAATATGTCCAGTAAATATATAAAAACCCATACAAATATAGATATTATCGTATATATGTATAAACTCCTAAACTCCGTTAGTCTAATCCAAGCTAAATATGATCTCTCTAGAAAATCCCTTTAGGGATATTTGTTGAGGCATGGATAAAATGAACAGCTAAAAATAGAGATAGACCCTTATCAGGGATACTTGAATCACAAGGCACATTCAGCATTGTATACAAGTAATTACAAATAAATAATGCCAACCCTCATTACTGATAACTGGGATGATGTCTAAAATACGTATTTAATATCACTACCTGCAGTAAGCAAAAGTATTCAGTTTAATGTCACATACTGATCAAACCCACACACAAAATTATGGTCGTGAAGGTGCAAAGCCTGCTAAAACCAGCCTTGACCTTGAGATAATATTTGAAGTTACCCAGGTAGGTATTAGTTTTGGCAAACATGAGTGGATTTCTTCTACTCAAGAAATAGACATATGTTTCACTTGGCAGGTAATTAGGACTAGACGTGACTGGATAGGGTACCAAGACAAGTCATGTATGGAGCTTTGAGGAAAGTGGGGCTTAATGTGCTTGGTGGGCATTAAACCTCGTGACATGTGGGTTGACAAAGTACCAAAATAAGGTAAGGAGCTTTGGCAGAATGTGGAGGTCAAATTATCTCAGTAGCAGGTTGCAAAACATTTACGGAGCCATTCAAATTATTTTCCATGTGCCATTGAAATGATTATTCAGAATAAAAACTTGTGTGTAAATACGTGTTAAATATATCTAAACCTAACTGCCAGATCTTATTTGTTACTTCCTGTGAGATGGGAATCAAAAACTACTGATCTTTTCTCTCCCCTGTGTAAAAGAAAAGAACCAAGCCAGATAAGCCAGAGTCTAGCCTGGGTGGTGCCACTATGATGCCTTCCATGTAAATAGGTAGTAATTGACAGGAAATGAGTGACTGGTAGGAAAAACCAATGCAACCACACCATCAAAGTACTGATCAGCTGCAATATATTACGTATTTGTTTTTTGGGTTTCAACAATACTTTCCTGCCCTTTGGCTGCATTCCTGATCTCTGCTATATTAAGAAGTGTCAGATTCCAGAAAAGTGATGCGCTTAGTGGTTTGACCGTACGGCGCCTACGTGACTGCTGTGTCCGGTAGGGCCATTAACAGATTGGAATCTTTGCTAAATAAGCATTATGAGAAAAACAGATTCAATATACAGATGCCACAATGTTCATTGTAACATAAACCCAGCTGCTTATGTTTTTTTCTTTATGGAATGTGAGATTGTCAGCTAGTACAAAACCCACCAAAAACGGTAAAGAAAACAATGGGCCTGATTTATTAAAGCTCCCCAAGCCTGGGGAACGATTGAGAAAGGTTTATCAACCAAGCTTCTGTGAAGCCCTAGGGTTCTTCCAGAGGTCACCAAAATGAGCAGTTTGTACCTCTTAGGCCAGTTTAGGTGACTCCAGTGATCTTTTTGGCTAGCTGTAAGGGTGACATTCTTCCTACTGACCATTAAACAAGTACAATGTAAGCTGTGGATATAGTATTTATAGTCTGGGTTCCTTAAAGACCTGATAGTTATTTTAAGGGTTCCCTCATGTTAAAAAAGGTCTAGAAAGGCAAGGATAGACTATCAAGGAAGATTCTGGTTTATCAAGCAAACATGAAATGGATCTGGTCCAAAAGAGTTATTTTTTAAACATTTTTAAAAATCCATTTCTGGTTTGCTGGATCATCCAGGTTCTTTCATGATGGTCTATCTCAGGGTATCCAAACTAGGATTCTTCCTGAGTTTGCTAGGGGTTCCTTGAGCAATGAGCATTTGTGACTCCCAGGTCAGTTTAAGTGACACCAATGATCTTTTTGGCTATCTGTAAGGGTAACAATCTTTCCGATAGTCAGAGGGTTTCTTCCCACTGACTACCACACTAATATTCTGTGAGCTGTGGATATAGAAATTATGGAAGGTGTTCTGCGAAAACCTAAAAGATATTTCAAGCGTCCCTCCATGTTAAAAGGGTTGTGAAACACTGGGCATGATTTAATAAAGCTCTCCAAGCCTGGAGAAGACAAACTAATCATGGGAGAACCTGAGTGATCTAGGGTCACTGTTCTAGAGATTCCTTAACCTGTGGCTGATTAAGCTCCTGATCTCTGTTGTAGTTGGTTCAAGGTTGAGAAATACTGGCCTATCTCCTCCAGTCTTGTAGAGCTTTAATAAATCCAACTCAAGTATCAACACATGCTGAAATACATTTTCATTCAGCACTATGGCAATCCTACTCAAACTTTTCCAATGATCTTCTCCAAATACATAAAGCTTTACCGGAGACGCAACATTTCAGAACATCTCAGTTTTTGTGAACACTAAAAAAATTTTATCGATGTTCCCACTTTTTGAATATATTCCACAGTCCCGAAACTGGTATTAAAATAGGATTGTCTACCTGACACTCACCGAGACTCATTAGATGCAGAATTACTCATACACTGCCATTAAATCCTTTTCAGATGGAAAGGCGCCTGAATCAGACAGGATCTCCATAGAACAGAATAAAAAACATCTAAATTATGTTGCTCCTCTACAGGAGTTGACAAGATTTTCTAGATAATGACACATCTTTTCCTTCGATTTGCATAGTCAACATTGTTCTAATTCACAAAGCTGACATAAAATCCACTCGCAAGCTCTCCAAAGAAATATAAAGCTTTCATAAATAGAGATTTTAAAACCTTGAAAAAATGAACTCAGACTAATTAGGATGCTAAAATTCCGGAGGGAAAATCTGCAACTGACATAAAGGAGGCCACAATTAGGACCGGGCTTTTGCTTACATTAAAATATTATGTTTTTACTACCACCAGTAAATGGAAATCCAAAAGCAGGTTGGCCAGCTTAGGATGTCCACCGACCAAACACATCTGGTAATAAGCCATGTCTCAGATGTACCGGAAACAGATCTAAAATGCAACCATTGGCCAATCAACACAAGCTAACGGTCAATTACCAAATTTACCAACTAAAATTGAATCTGAGACAATCTTTCCAGAATGTAAATGACATTACAGGCAAATAAGATGGTCAAACTTGTAAGAAGACCAACCGAAGATGTTGACACCAGGATGTCCTTCTAAACACCCCAAGGGCAATTAGTTTACAGATAGCCAGAGAATGGAAAACAATTGAGCTATATATGCTTAACTGAAAACAGGCACAATAGAAAATACTGAGGCGTAATCTGCAAAGGGGTACCAACACCAATTTACGGTGGTAGGGTGCTTGTGGTTTCTCATTCCAATGTTCTCCCCAGAAATTTTTTATTAAAGCTGGGTGGGAAGAAACTAGCCAGCTGGCCAAAAATTTGGCAGAACAACACGATTAATTTATTGTGTTCCTAGCTGTTACTGTAGGCAAACCAGTAACCCTTTAGGTCTGTGAGCTTTCTACCACCCCCCTATACTTTGTTCCCACTACCCTCCCCCTCTTAGTATGTCCCATTTTCCATTCGTCCTTGTATTATGCCCCATTCGCCTAGTACCCCTGTATTTTTGACTGAACTTTTCAGTAACCATGCAACTGCTTTTGGGTGGGTACTGAAATTTGGGTCACAAACACAGGGCTACTGGATGGTTAGAACATAATGGAATGGAAAAATGGGACATACTATGAGGGTATTGGATATTGAAAAGTGTATTGGGTATTGAAATATGGGAAAAAAAGTGCTGGGTAGTGTGTCCAGCTAGGGGAGAATTCTGAATTCTACATGTAAAGTTAAAATTTGGGAAGCCTAGGAGCATTTTCTTGAGATATTTCAGATCTTCTGCTTTCAGAAGATCTTGTCAGATCATGCGGCCACTCTTGCCATACTCTTTCTAAATGGTCTATTGGTCATTTCAGAACTGCTCCCCTCTCCACCATACAAATCATTGGAAATCCATAAGTACCTGATGTAGGTCAAATGCAAAGCAAATGCAGGTCAACTGCACCTGCAATGAATTCTTCTCTTTGAAGCATCTCATACTGATGCCTAAAGCCCATAGAAGCCTAGTAGCACCGGCCCTACAGTGTCCACATTAGGACAAACTTCAGCATATTGACTTCTAAAAACCATTTCTCTTCTTTTAAATCTTAACCAGATAATCTGCTGCCATAATCATAACTTCCAAATATTCCGGGCAGATACAAAAAGCACAAAAATACACATTCAATATGTGATTATTACATTACACTAACATATATTTCTTCATTCAACAATTTACTTGTAAGATCAATCTTTTGAAGGTTTATGACTTACATGCTTTTATTCATTCTTTCTTTCAGTTAGTATGCTTCTCACCTGAATGCAGTACACCTGATTGGTGCCCAGTCCATCCCCATCCCTGTTTCCGTTTTCATCACAGACCTTATTTCAGATCCAGTGACATCATCACTAGGTCTATGTGATTCTTATTGAAATCCACAATATTCCTGGTGGGAGAAGCCAAAAGGTGCTGTACATGGCTTCCTTAAAACATCACAGCACTCTACTCAGCACTACTCTCAAGAATACTCTCAGTCCCTATGCAACCAGTCAATTTGGTAGGACTTATAGAAATAATACAATATCTTTTAGGCAGATGGCAATCTAAAAATCTATCAATCTAAGTGTATTTGCAAGCAGAAAGCCCTAGGTAACGCTCACATGTAATGCTGAGACTCCATGATTGAAGGAACCGAGATCCAATGAAAACAAGGGGCGGGTCCAGGGATAGTCAATCTGGCAAGGGAAGGGTTAGATGATGCTGGGTGTCCACTAGCCAGAAAAGAGGCGAGCTCTGACCTGCTGAAGCTTCTAAAGCTAACGGTGTGCAGTGAAATAAGAGGAAGCAATTTCAGTCCACGAGAGACGGGGTACAAATGTGCAAGACTGAAGGAGAGACTGGAGGACATATTAAGGGAAAGCAAGGCTGGGAAGGCAGATTTAAGGAAAGCGAGGGCAGATTTAAGAAAGGCGAGACCGGGGGGGGGATAGATTTGGGGCAGGCGAGGCCGGGAAGGCAGATGTAGGAAAGGCGAGGCCGGGAGGGCAAATTTAAAGAAGGCGAGGTTAGGAGGGCATATGTAAGGCGAGGCCAGGAGGGCATTTTAAGGAAGGGGATGTCGGGAGGGCAGATTTAAGGAAGATGAGGTAGGGAGGGCAGATTTCTGGAAGGGGGCAGATTTGGGATAGGCGAGGCCGGGGGGGGGGTCACATTTTGTTGAGGGAAAGGCCAGGAGGGCAGATTTAGGGAAAGCGAAGCAGGGAGGGCAGATTTGAGGAAGGTGAGGCCGGGAGGGAAGATTTAGGAATTTGCCAGGAGGTCAAATTTAAGGAAGGCAAGGCCAGTGGGGGGGGCAGATTTGAGGAAAGTGAGGCCAGGAGGGAAGATTTAGGAAAGGCGAGGCCGGGAGGGAAGATTTAGGAAAGGCGAGGCCGGGAGGGAAGATTTAGGAAAGGCGAGGCCGGGA